>NC_042305.1:19672486-19686450 GCF_901000725.2 Takifugu rubripes | reverse complement strand
CTCCACTGAAACCTTAATGCAGCTCTTGGCAATTTGAGTCACTGCTGAGGCTCATTCTCTCTCCGTGTCATCTCTTGTGTTTAGGTGTGTGTGTGTGTGTGTGTGTGTGTGTGTGTGTGAGCCTCATTATTGGTTATGGTTATTTCCTCTGTAACAACTCAACCAATCCACTTCACCAAAGTGTTATATAAGAGATTAAGGAGTTTTTTGCTAACCCTAACCCTAACCCTCTAACCCTAACCCTAACCCTAACCCTAACCCTCTAACCCAACCCTCTAACCCTAACCCTCTAACCCTAACCCTCTAACCCTAACCCTAACCTCTAACCCTAACCCTCTAACCCTAACCCTCTAACCCTAACCCTAACCCTCTAACCCTAACCCTAACCCTAACCCTCTAACCCTAACCCTCTAACCCTAACCCTCTAACCCTAACCCTAACCCTCAACCCTAACCCTCTAACCCTAACCCTCTAACCCTAACCCTCTAACCCTAACCCTAACCCTCTAACCCTAACCCTAACCTCTAACCCTAACCCTCTAACCCTAACCTAACCCTCTAACCCTAACCCTCTAACCCTAACCCTCTAACCCTAACCCTAACTCTCTAACCCTAAGCCTAACCCTAACCCTAAGGAGCGGCCGGCAGGTCACGCTACCTGGGCCATATCCAAGTACAGCAGCACATCTCCATCGATGTCGGTCCCCATCATAGCTGCTTCGGTCAACACTGTCACCGTGTAAAGCTCTGGAAGACACATGGAGGCTCTGACCCTCACCCTGCCACAGCTCACAATCCTGACATTTACAGATCCATAAACACAATAAATGTTTCTACCTGTCAGAGCAACCAGGTGGGGGAGGCAAAGTCGATTGGCAAGAACGATGAGCTCCATCGCATCCAGGTCGGGTCGAGAACAGAAGCGGCCGGTGTAGAGATACTCCAGCACGGCCCTCATGGAGCTGCGGGACGTGTTGGGGAACAGCACCTTCCAAACACAGAAACCTCATCTTAGATTCAAACAATCACCACATTTAAATGTGAGAACACGTCGAAGAAAAACAAGCACAGACTTTGGAAATGGATTTTGCTATTTTTCTAATTTATTTTTGTCATTTACACAGTTAATCATTTTGTATTGCCTATTTTTGGGTATCAGTTTCTCAGTTGCAGAAGCAACTCCTGGAGCGACTGAGTGACTTATTTTGGGAAAGTTCAGGATAATTGTATTACAGGCTTGCAATCTGTTAATTTCATTATACTTTGAACACGGTGCAGTTCAGTGTGTGAGTGCACGTCTCCTCTGTAGTAGGAGGATTCCTTTGAATACAGTGTAATCATCAACCCTTCCTAACGATGTGGCTGGCAGCCCAGCAGATTCCTGCTCATCGAAGCTCCACTGGGGCCTCAATAAGGGGCTGATTTAGGGGGGCTGCTGATTTAGGGGGGCTGACTCAATAAGGGGCTGATTTAGGGGGGCGGACTCAATAAGGGGCTGATGTGGTCACTTTACCTCTTTGGTGCAGCTCTCCACAAAAGGCCCACCAAACATAGCTGCCATCCAGTCACAGCTAGAGATGAGCAAAGGTTGTGGGCCATGATTGTGCCGTCATCTAGCTTAAAAACAACATCTGCAATCCAGATGAGAGACATGGTGAATACTCGGCTGCACCCAGACACGTCATTCAGAGAGCACACAACACACCAGAAAAGGTTCCTTTGGCCAAGCACTCCTTGACTCTGTTTGTCCGCCGTACATGGAAGGCTTTGGTGATTTCTTGATTCATGAAGGCTTCATTGTTCAGGATGTTTGCCACCATCATCCGCAGATCAAATACCTCCAGAAGCTCAGCAATATGTGCAATATGCATGAGCTCTTTCTCATTCTCATCAAGCTGACCTGTGTATAAATAGCGCAGGACGGCTCGGAACGGGCCGAGCTGCATGGACTGGTCCATGTGGACGACAGTCATGGGTCGGGGGCCGTACGTCACAGGGTCTTCTACCAATTCTTCCTGGATGCTGACAAATGCTCGACTCCATGAGGAGAGCATTCTCCCACGCCGACTGCCCTCAAAGTCCTTCAAGGTGCCATCGCTAGTGCAAGCTCTCAGGTTGGCCCTGTCTCCATCATCATTGCTCTCACAAACATCAAAACTGGCAGCACGCATCAGCAGCTCACGGCCAGAGAGAGGAGCCCGAGCGGGCCGTTCGCTCGCCGCGTTCTGCACGTCCAAAATAAAGAGATCGTAGAACTTTGAGGAGGAAGTTGCCAAATAAATCTTGTGTGCAAAGATTTTCTGTCGCTCCTGTAGCACCAGGATGACGTCAGCACAGTGCGGGTCCTCCAGGAGCCCAACCGGGTGTTCCTCAGTGGTCGTTGGTGGAGGAGGCACAGTGATCAGAGGTGGGGGAGGTTTCGGGGGCAGGAAGGGTGCCTGGAGCAGAGGGCGCTGCACGTTCCTCAGGTGAGACTTCCAGAACTGCAGGTGGCGGCGGCGTGAAATGAGCGCCGCTCGAATGGCGTTATCAAAGACGTCCTTGACTCCAAACTGAGCAACAACACTGGTTTCATAATACGGCACTCCCAGTTCTTTGGCCACTTCCCGACCTCGCTCAGGAGGAAGGATCTCGTTGGATTTAATGGGTCTGGAAACATCAGAACATCCAAATTACAACAGTTAAGAAAGTTATCTAGATTCTTTATGCATGCGTCTGTCATGATGCATACACACAATAATTTATGAGGCAGCTTTTAAATAGAAACCTTATCAAATATGAAAGAATATAAAGGACACATCATGGACAGATAAGTGTGTGTGTGTGTGTGTGTGTGTGTGTGCGCAGAGCAGAGATGGAGTTCACAGTTGTAGGAAAGAAGCTGTCTCTCAGTCTGGTGCCTCCTGTTTCCAGGTTTGTGGCCACAGACGGTCCGTAGTGGTCGGGTTCGTTGAGCAGCTGGTACCGACGGTGAAGAGAGGGAAACACAAGCTACCCTGGAACTGGGTTTCGGACCAGTGTGGACAATGGACAGCGCCCTATTCTCAGCCTGATGAGGAGGCCCTGATTCATAAAAAACACTGTAACAGGATAATATGATGGAAGGTCATTACAGAGCTGACGTGTAACCCTGAAGTGAGGCCAACGAAGATGCAAACACACGTGTGATCCAGGTGGGAAGCGTCACGCCACACACACGCCTGTACGTGTGATCCAGGTGGGAAGCGTCACGCCACACACACGCCTGTACGTGTGATCCAGGTGGGAAGCGTCACGCCACACACACGCCTGTGCGTGTTATCCAGGTGGGAAGCATCACGCCACACACACGCCAGTGCGTGTGATCCAGGTGGGAAGCGTCACGCCACACACACGCCTGTTCGTGTTATCCAGGTGGGAAGCGTCACGCCACACACACGCCTGTACGTGTGATCCAGGTGGGAAGCGTCACGCCACACACACGCCTGTTCGTGTTATCCAGGTGGGAAGCGTCACGCCACACACACGCCTGTACGTGTGATCCAGGTGGGAAGCATCACGCCACACACACGCCAGTGCGTGTTATCCAGGTGGGAAGCGTCACGCCACACACACGCCTGTACGTGTGATCCAGGTGGGAAGCGTCACGCCACACACACGCCTGTTCGTGTGATCCAGGTGGGAAGCATCACGCCACACACACGCCTGTACGTGTGATCCAGGTGGGAAGCATCACGCCACACACACGCCTGTACGTGTGATCCAGGTGGGAAGCATCACGCCACACACACGCCTGTTCGTGTGATCCAGGTGGGAAGCATCACACCACACACACGCCTGTTCGTGTGATCCAGGTGGGAAGCATCACGCCACACACACGCCTGTACGTGTGATCCAGGTGGGAAGCATCACGCCACACACACGCCAGTGCGTGTTATCCAGGTGGGAAGCATCACGCCACACACACGCCTGTTCGTGTGATCCAGGTGGGAAGCATCACGCCACACACACGCCTGTACGTGTGATCCAGGTGGGAAGCATCACGCCACACCACGCCAGTGCGTGTTATCCAGGTGGGAAGCATCACGCCACACACCGCCTGTTCGTGTGATCCAGGGGGAAGCATCACGCCACACACACGCCTGTGCGTGTTACCAGGTGGGAAGCATCACGCCACACACCGCCTGTACGTGTGATCCAGGTGGGAAGCGTCACGCCACACACACGCCTGTTCGTGTGATCCAGGTGGGAAGCGTCACGCCACACACACGCCTGTTCGTGTGATCCAGGTGGGAAGCGTCACGCCACACACACGCCTGTGCGTGTGATCCAGGTGGGAAGCATCACGCCACACACACGCCTGTACGTGTGATCCAGGTGGGAAGCATCACGCTGATCTTCACAGAGGCTTTAAGGCGTGTGGAGGCTGGAGCAAGCTGCTGGAAAGGGTTCCACAATGTCCAGAAAGATTCCTGCAAGGAGGCCCGACGCCTCACCTGGTCCGGCACCTTGAGTGGTGTTGGTCCTCGTTAGGGTGGAGGCACAGGAGGAGTTGCTGCTGGTTAGGGTGTCAGGGAGAGGGCGGACCTGATGGCCACTGTGCCGGTCATGTGTTCTAGCCCTGATTCTCAAGGTGCTGCTTGTATAGAGCGCATCTATATCATGGAGCCTTGATGCTACATCACAGTAAGACAGATGAAATGATTGGGGAGATGATGTGGTTTCAGTACCGTGCTAAAGGCCTCCGGGCTCGGTTCACTGCCTCCAGGTCGGCATAGCGCAGGTCCAGCTGACAGCCCACCAGGATGACAGGAGCCCGTGGGCAGAAGTGCTTAATCTCAGGGTACCACATGGTCTTCACGTGATAGAGAGTTGGGGTTGGCGATTGAGAAGCACAGAACACAACATCAGACCTGATAGAATGAAGTAAGAAACATTCTCTCAACTAATGCCGCACACAACCAATCCTGGGGGGGTGGGGGCAACCTTTTTAGCATCTCACCTGCCGTATGCGAAACGGCGATCCTTGTGATGGTCTCCAAATGTATCCCACAGACGGAGGGAGACACTCACATCATCCACCACATCCCTGGAACGCTCCAGAACCTGACAAATGGATTGGTTTTTATACTACATTATATTATACTACTTATATTATAACATTATATTACACTACATTAATTTGAGTAATCAAAATCTTCACATTGAAAAACACCAATGGCAGACGTGAACATACTAACCTCCTGGCAACTCGGTACTGGTCGATGGCCCAGACCGTGGGTACGTGAGTAGCCAGCAGCTGGTACTGCGTCAGCGTGGCGTTGCAGGCCCGCGCACAGATCAGCCGGTCTTCCCAACCGCGTTGTCTCCAACCACCACACACTTGATAGTTTCCACGTTTGCCTCTCATAGTCCATATCACAGTCTGTCAAATGGGTCCTGGTAAAATATAAACAGAACAAAAGGGTCGGGTCAGGGTCAGAGGGTCAGTAGGTTGGGTTAGGGTTAGAGTCAGGGTCAGGGTTAGAGGGTCAGGGTTAGGGTCAGGGTCAGGGTTAGAGGGTCAGGGTTAGAGGGTCAGGGTCAGGGTTAGAGGGTCAGGGTTAGGGTAGGTCAGGGTCAGGGTTAGAGGTCAGGGTTAGAGTCAGGGTTAGGGTTAGGTCAGGGTCAGGGTTAGAGGGTCAGGGTTAGGTTAGGGTCAGGGTCAGGGTTAGAGGGTCAGGGTTAGAGTCAGGGTCAGGGTTAGAGTCAGGGTCAGGGTTAGAGGGTCAGGGTCAGAGTCAGAGGGTCAGGGTTAGAGTCAGGGTCAGGGTTAGAGGGTCAGGGTTAGAGGGTCAGGGTTAGGGTTAGAGGGTTAGGGTTAGAGTCAGGGTCAGGGTTAGGGTTACAGTCAGGGTCAGGGTCAGGGGCAGGGCCAGGGTTAGAGGGTCAGGGCCAGGGTTAGAGGGTTAGGGTTAGAGTCAGGGTCAGGGTTAGGGTTACAGTCAGGGTCAGGGTCAGGGGCAGGGCCAGGGTTAGAGGGTCAGGGCCAGGGTTAGAGGGTCAGGGAGGGTTAGAGGGTCAGGGTCAGGGTTAGAGGGTCAGGGTCAGGGTTAGAGGGTCAGGGTTAGGGTCAGGGTTAGAGGGTCAGGGTTAGGGTCAGGGCCAGGGCCAGGGTTAGAGGGTCAGGGTCAGGGTAGGGCCAGGGTTAGAGGGTCAGGGTCAGGGTTAGAGGGTCAGGGTTAGGGTCAGGGCCAGGGTTAGAGGGTCAGGGTTAGAGGGTCAGGGTTAGGGTCAGGGCCAGGTTAGAGGGTCAGGGCCAGGGCCAGGGTCAGGGTTAGAGGGTCAGGGTTAGGGTCAGGGCCAGGGTTAGAGGGCCAGGGCCAGGGTTAGAGGGTCAGGGCCAGGGTTAGAGGGTCGGGGTCAGGATAACCCTAACTGATCTCCTGATTTTCATAATAAAAGGTACAAAACAAAAAACATAGGTGGCTTTTTAGAATCATTGGTTAGAGGTAAATTTGGAATAATTTACTAAAGATACAATTTTCATTCCTAAATCCGAGTCCAAAACTTCTGTAACCCTTTTCATCTCAGTGGAATTGAGAATTAATTAATTGGAATTGATTAAAATAGTGAATATTTGGAGTATATTGGGGGTTTTTTGTTGTATTAAAAAATCCTCTGTTCCTCCTTCAGGTGCTCTGGTGGAGGATCGGGAACCTGAGGATCCTGCACAGTATTTTAGCTGTTCCTGCCACAAGGGATCAGCTGGGGCCACTGCAGCCTCGGACCTGGTCCCTGCAGCCTCGGCCCTGGTCCCTGCAGCCTCGGACCTGGTCCCTGCAGCCCCGGCCCCGGTCCCTGCAGCCTTGGCCCTGGTCCCTGCAGCCCCGGCCCTGGTCCCTGCAGCCTCGGCCCTGGTCCCTGCAGCCTCAGCCTCGGCCCCGGTCCCTGCAGCCTCGGCCCCAGGTCCCTGCAGCCTCAGCCTCGGCCCCTGCAGCCTCGGCCCGGTCCCTGCAGCCTCGGCCCCCGGTCCAGCCCTGTCCCAAGGCCTGGTCCTGCAGCCTCGGCCCTGGTCCTGCAGCCTCGGCCTGGTCCCTGCAGCCCCGGCCCTGGTCCCTGCAGCCCCGGCCCCGGTCCCTGCCCAGGCCGGCCCGGTCCCTGCAGCCCGGCCCCGGTCCCTGCAGCCTCGGCCCCGGTCCCTGCAGCCTCGGCCCCCGGTCCCTGCAGCCCCGCCCTGATCCCTGCAGCTGATCCCGGGATGAGGCTGCAGGGACCAGCTGCAGCCCCGGCCCTGGTCCCTGCAGCCTCGGCCCCGGTCCCTGCAGCCTCAGCCTCGGCCCTGGTCCCTGCAGCCTCAGCCTCGGCCCTGGTCCCTGCAGCCCCGGCCCTGATCCCTGCAGCTGATCCCAGGGCTGAGGCTGCAGGGACCAGCTGCAGCCTCAACCCTGGTCCCTGCAGCCTCAGCCTCGGCCCCGGTCCCTGCAGCCTCGGCCTCGGCCCCGGTCCCTGCAGCCTCAGCCTCGGCCCCTGCAGCCTCGGCCCCGGCCCCTGCAGCCTCGGCCCCTGCAGCCTCGGCCCCGGTCCCTGCAGCCTCGGCCCCGGTCCCTGCAGCCTCGGCCCTGGTCCCAGGCCTGGTCCCTGCAGCCTCATCCCTGGTCCCTGCAGCCTCGGCCCTGGTCCCTGCAGCCTCATCCCTGGTCCCTGCAGCCTCGGCCCTGGTCCCTGCAGCCTCATCCCTGGTCCCTGCAGCCCCGGCCCCGGTCCCTGCAGCCCCGGCCCCGTTCTGGTCCCTGGCAGCCTCCCTGGTCCCTGCAGCCTCCCCCCGGCCCCGGTCCCTGCAGCCTCGGCCCCGGTCCCTGCAGCCCCGGCCCTGATCCCTGCAGCTGATCCCAGGGCTGAGGCTGCAGGGACCAGCTGCAGCCCCGGCCCTGGTCCCTGCAGCCTCGGCCCCGGTCCCTGCAGCCTCGGCCTCGGCCCCGGTCCCTGCAGCCTCGGCCTCGGCCCCGGTCCCTGCAGCCTCGGCCTCGGCCTCGGCCCCTGCAGCCTCAGCCTCGGCCCCGGTCCCTGCAGCCTCGGCCCTGGTCCCAGCCCTGGTCCCAGGCCTGGTCCCTGCAGCCTCAGCCCTGGTCCCAGGCCTGGTCCCTGCAGCCTCAGCCCTGGTCCCAGGCCTTCAGAACGGCATGACCTTAGAAGAGCGGGCCTGCACGACACAGACAGCGTCTCTCGGATCGCTCGTCCTTCCTGGTCACGGTTCACACTGCGCAACCGCCAGATTAATTCATTTCTTTACGTGGTCACATAGCTGCAGTGGTGCGGTGAATGCATTAATAAATACCGCCACGAACGCTATACGACAGAAAAAGATGCCCCCATTCCCTACCAGGACCGGAGAGTCCCCCAGCACCGCCGCGCCGGTGCGTTGCGCCTTATGTAACCGACTCTCGAGCCCGTTTCTCAGCCTCCCCGCTCACAGCAACCGTGGCACCTGCTAACAGCCTCCGATGAGAGAACGGTGCGTGCGGGTGAGTGTCGTCTTACCGCAACATAAGGAAGAGGTGCACGGGACTCCATCGGATGCTGCGGGCGCCTGACGGGAGCGCGCGTTGAACTTCATCTTTTAGGAGAAGGTGAACGAGGCTCAGAAACAGCAGATGCTTCGCTGGATCGGTGCAATTAGTCCGATGGTTCGGTCCGGAAACTGGCGTCGCACCGCTGCGGAGCTACAGAGCTGCAGAGCTACAGGGCTACAGAGCTGCAGAGCTACAGGGCTAAGGAGCTAAGGAGCTGCAGCTCCGCCAGTCATGGAACCTCCTCCGATTACTGGGAGGCCTCCAGCTAATAATAGGCAGGCGCGCCGACAGGAGGAGGAGAAAAAATCATTACAAACACTCAACTCATCTCATTCAGCGCCCCTGAGCGGCCCAGAGAGGCTGGACATTTGTGTTTGTGTCGTGCGTTCATGTGTTCATGTGTTCATGTGTTCATAGCCTCCGTAGATTCAAATAGGAGCTCAACTGAAAATGTTCAGAAAGTACATTAATTACTGGATTAAATATGGCCATATCATACAGATTTCAAATAAAGGAAATAGGACCGATTAAGGCAATGACAGTTTATTTGACAGTTTATTTTAAACTTGTTATTGAAAATAAAGACGATGAAATAATATTGAGAGATTAGTTCAAAAAAATAAAAGGTGGTTCCACGTTCATTTTTGCATGAATTACATGTTCGAAAGGAGTAAGAAGCAGTGAAAACTTCTCTGGTGTTACGCCTGTGTCCATTTTAGTGAAGAAGAAGCTACCTGAAGTAGAGCCACGCTTGAGGGACCCCTCTGTTTCTGAGAGTCATCGTCATGAGGCTAATGGCTAATGGCATGAGGCTAATGGCTAATGGCATGAGGCTAATGGCAGCAAACACATGGCTGGTGAAGGGTGAACTGCGTATACCCGTAGGGTTAGACCTGATTGGATCTAGACTCTTTCAGAACTTTACGTCAGCGATGGACGTACAGAACCTTCTGTCACTGTTCCTCCTCCTTCATTTGTTGTTTCTTGATTTGCACGTGAAAATTGCTGAGTGAAGTTGCACGAAGTCCTGGAGCTCAAGCATTTGATAAACTGGACTGAGGTGTTCTCATGATGACTTCTACCCCCACACCTGAAGAACTAATGGGGCTGTTAAATAGGTCATATTCCCTGACTGATGGTTTTTAATTATATATCATTTATATAGAAAGTTCTCTGTGACGCTTGATTTCTCAGCCAACTCTCACTTTGTTGCTCCAAAATGCTTTTTCAGATCTTAAAGAAGGCCGAACATTTTCTGTAAGGTTGTTCTGGGACCACGAGGCTCAAAGACGGCTGGATCAGGGGCCCACAAGGCAGAACCACACTAGAATAATGGATCTTTGCATGGCTTTGGTTCTAAATTAGCACCTGTCAACTTTACAGAACTAATTATTATGTGAACCAATTTAACTAGTCGTGGGGTTAGTTGTTGGGCAAGTTTCATAATATCACGTCATCTTTTTGCATCCTAGCTGCAATATTCCCTCAGTTCCAGCAGGTGGGGCTCACAGTCTTCTTGATCCCTCCTCTTCCTGCCACTGATGAAGAAAAAAGCTAACTTCTGAAATATTCCACTGTGAGCTGGGACAAGTCCCTCACCAGGGGCACGGCTCTTTGCTAGTCTGTTAAACCACAGAGCAGAACTACCACCAGTGGACGTTCCTTATTTCTGTTCATTTATAAAAGTTACTGGCTTATTGCGTGTAACCCAGACAGGTTACATGTCCATCACAAGGTCATTGTTTTTTCTTTAGTTAGTCTTTTGCTGCTAGATGTCTGTGAATGTCTCAGCAATACTTGGTTAGTCTGCACAAAGAGATCCCTTCTTGAATCTAGTGATCACATAACGTCCACAAACGTGGGATGATCGTGTTGTGACTATCGACCTAAACTGTCAATACTGCTGTTTCTCAACTCCAAATTAGTCCTTTAACTTTTTTGAGTGTTCCCTTCCGTGCACACTGGGACAGAGGTCACCAGCTTCTGCTGCACATGGGCCTCATATTGTGTAAAGCTAACCCTAAGCTAACCCTAAGCTAACCCTAACCACTGCAAACGGTTCCACATCATTTAAAGAAAGACGACCTGCAGGGAGAAACAGGAAATGACATGGTTTAAATGATAACCGATGGCTGGAGTTACATTGAGCAACAGCAGAAAGTAGGATGTGTATATGATCAAAGCAAGTGTAATCACTGCTGATAAGGGTTAACGTGAAGTCCAGAGTCCACACGGACGGGCTGGAGCCCAGACAGCAGGAGCAGCGGTGCTGGTGATCTATGGCGGCCCCAGACTGGAGCGCTCCCTTCTCTCTGCACTCCTATGCGTCTCCCAGAGCTGGGCTTTGTCCTCTCAGATCCGCTGGTAAGTGGAAATATTAAATAATTATAAGTTCCCAACGTGTGGCAGCGATCTAATACAAAAACTGAACAGATAAAAACGTGATCAAAATCAAATGCTTTACAGTAGATTAGGGATTTACATCATCGTACAATAGTAAGAAAAATCAGTGCGTTTGCTTACTAAAGTCTTGAAGATGAAATAAAATAGAGCAGAATAATAACTCGTCAATAAAATAGATACATCCCATCATCTAACTGGCTGAGCTAACTGCAGCGTATAGGGTTAGGGTTAGCGTTAGCGTTAGGGTTAGGGTTAGCGTTAGCGTTAGGCTAACTGCAGCGTATATTGGGTTAGGGTTAGCGTTAGGCTAACTGCAGCGTATATTGGGTCAGGGTTAGGGTTGGGTTAGGCTAACTGCAGCGTATATTGGGTCAGGGTTAGGGTTGGGTTAGGCTAACTGCAGCGTATATTGGGTCAGGGTTAGGGTTGGGTTAGGCTAACTGCAGCGATATTGGGTCAGGGTTAGGGTTGGGTTAGGCTAACTGCAGCGTATATTGGGTCAGGGTTAGGGTTGGGTTAGGCTAACTGCAGCGTATATTGGGTCAGGGTTAGGGTTGGGTTAGGCTAACTGCAGCGTATATTGGGTCAGGGTTAGGGTTGGGTTAGGCTAACTACAGCGTATATCTGGTCAGGGTTGGGTTAGGCTAACTGCAGCGTATATTGGGTCAGGGTTAGGGTTAGCGTTAGGCTAACTACAGCGTATATTGGGTCAGGGTTAGGGTTAGCGTTAGGCTAACTGCAGCGTATATTGGGTCAGGGTTAGGGTTGGGTTAGGCTAACTACAGCGTATATCTGGTTAGGGTTGGGTTAGGCTAACTGCAGCGTATATTGGGTCAGGGTTAGGGTTGGGTTAGGCTAACTGCAGCGTATATTGGGTCAGGGTTGGGTTAGGGTTAGGCTAACTGCAGCGTATATTGGGTCAGGGTTGGGTTAGGGTTAGGCTAACTGCAGCGTATATTGGGTCAGGGTTGGGTTAGGCTAACTGCAGCGTATATTGGGTCAGGGTTGGGTTAGGGTTAGGCTAACTGCAGCGTATATTGGGTCAGGGTTGGGTTAGGGTTAGGCTAACTGCAGCATATATTGGGTCAGGGTTGGGTTGGTTAGGCTAACTGCAGCGTATATTGGGTCAGGGTTGGGTTAGGCTAACTGCAGCGTATATTGGGTCAGGGTTAGGGTTGGGTTAGGCTAACTACAGCGTATATTGGGTCAGGGTTAGGGTTGGTTAGGCTAACTGCAGCATATATTGGGTCAGGTTGGGTTCGGCTAATGCAGCGTATATTGGGTCAGGGTTAGGGGGGGTTAGCTAACTGCAGCGTATATTGGGTCAGGGTTGGGTTGGGTTAGGCTAACTGCAGCGTATATTGGGTCAGGGTTAGGGTTGGGTTAGGCTAACTGCAGCGTATATTGGGTCAGGGTTAGGGTTGGGTTAGGCTAACTGCAGCGTATATTGGGTCAGGGTTAGGGTTGGGTTAGGCTAACTGCAGCATATATTGGGTCAGGGTTGGGTTGGGTTAGGCTAACGGCAGCGTATATTGGGTCAGGGTTAGGGTTGGGTTAGGCTAACTGCAGCGTATATTGGGTCAGGGTTAGGGTTGGGTTAGGCTAACTGCAGCGTATATTGGGTCAGGGTTAGGGTTGGGTTAGGCTAACTGAAGCGTATATTGGGTCAGGGTTAGGGTTGGGTTAGGCTAACTGCAGCGTATGGGTCAGGGTAGGGTTGGGTTGGTTAGGCTAACTGCAGCATATAGGGGTCAGGGTTAGGGTTGGGTTAGGCTAACTGCAGCGTATATTGGGTCAAGGGTTGGTTGGGTTAGGCTAACTGCATATATTGGGTTCAGGGTTAGGGTTGGGTTAGGCTAACTGCAGCGTATATTGGGTCAGGGTTAGGGTTGGGTTAGGCTAACTACAGCGTATATTGGGTCAGGGTTAGGGTTGGGTTAGGCTAACTGCAGCATATATTGGGTCAGGGTTAGGGTTGGGTTAGGCTAACTGCAGCGTATATTGGGTCAGGGTTAGGGTTGGGTTAGGCTAACTGCAGCGTATATTGGGTCAGGGTTGGGTTGGGTTAGGCTAACTGCAGCATATATTGGGTCAGGGTTAGGGTTGGGTTAGGCTAACTGCAGCATATATTGGGTCAGGGTTGGGTTGGGTTAGGCTAACTGCAGCATATATTGGGTCAGGGTTAGGGTTGGGTTAGGCTAACTGCAGCGTATATTGGGTCAGGGTTGGGTTTGGGTTAGGCTAACTGCAGCATATATTGGTCAGGGTTAGGGTTGGGTTAGGCTAACTGCAGCGTATATTGGGTCAGGGTTAGGGTTGGTTAGGCTAACTGCAGCGTATATTGGGTCAGGGTTAGGGTTGGGTTAGGCTAACTGCAGCGTATATTGGGTCAGGGTTAGGTTGGGTTAGGCTAACTGCAGCGTATATTGGGTCAGGGTTAGGGTGGGTTAGGCTAACTGCAGAGTATATTGGGTCAGGGTTAGGTTGGGTTAGGCTAACTGCAGCGTATATTGGGTCAGGGTTAGGGTGGGTTAGGCTAACTGCAGCGTATATTGGGTCAGGTTAGGGTTGGTTAGGCTAACTGCAGCGTATATTGGGGTCAGGGTTAGGGTTGGGTTAGGCTAACTGCAGCGTGCGTTCTGATGGACTGCCACGGTTCAGGTGGTGTCGTCTGTTCCCACTCAGAGATCCAGGGTGGGTGGCAGGCCCGTTTCATGGTTAGGACCCGTCTTTGGAGACAGTGCATGGTTCAGGGTCAGCGCCACAGGTCTGCTCCACTATTGTGGAGGTCTTCAGGAGGAGGGGAGCGTGCACTAAGACCGAGGAACCTGTCCTGGCTCACCTTCTGGGCCTGCTGCCTCCGTGTGTTGATGCACGACAATATAAAGTTTAACAGCTGCCTCACAAAAACCAAGTGTTTGAAGTCTGAATAGTTCTAAGTATAAAACTCAAAATTGACAGAACTTGGAGCTTGTGCTATTGACTGAAACACAATGGGGGGGGGGGGGGGGGGGTGGGGGGGGGGGGGGGG
>NC_042305.1:19670128-19672386 GCF_901000725.2 Takifugu rubripes | reverse complement strand
GCCGCGTGCCGTCACGCAGCTTCTGTGAACAGGTTTAACAATAAAAATTGTCATATGTTGCGTGAGAAACTCAACAAAACTCATTTCTACTTTACTGACACTTATGGAATCCATTTATGATGGGTTGAGCAGGTTGGAGCAGCCATATTGTAGCTAAAGATATATTTTTAATTCCGCTTAATTCAGATTATTATCTGGAAATGGATTTTTAAAATTCAGTTTGGCATCAAACAACTGACATTTCTATTGTGTTGATCATAGAAGAACGTTTGAAGAACACTAGCAGATCTTTATTTATCTTTATTTACTCCATCATTCGTGTTTTCTTCCCTTTCTCAGCTGAATGTTTGACTTTTTATATCGGGTTTAATGACCGACATCGTTTGTGATATCAGTCATGTTTGGAAGAAATGTTGAATCCTTAATAAGGGATGAAAATGCTCCATTACTCTCTTCTTTAGAACTTTAGGGCAAAATACTGAAGGGAGAATACATTTAATATCAGAGTAAATGATGAAATAAAAGCATTAGGACCTGATTTAAGATGAGAAAATCCTCCAAAAACAGGCACGCGCGCGCGCGCCCGCGTGTGTGTGTGTGTGTTTCCCAGCGTTTGACACACTAACCAAATGTGCCCCCCCCCCCCCCCAAAGGCCAGGTTCAGATATCCGCCCACATTATTCAAAAGACACCTTCATTTGTCTTTACTGGCATTTTCTTGAATGACGCGAGCTGTTAGTTTGACATTCCTTTATCTCCACATAAGCTATTTCCATAACTGGGGTGGACGCAGGTGATCACTACTGACACAGAGGAACTACTGACACAGAGGGACTACTGACACAGAGGGACTACTGACACAGAGGAACTACTGACACAGAGGGACTACTGACACAGAGGAACTACTGACACAGAGGAACTACTGACACAGAGGGACTACTGACACAGAGGGACTACTGACACAGAGGGACTGCTGACACAGAGGGACTGCTGACACAGGGGGACTACTGACACAGAGGGACTGCTGACACAGGGGGACTACTGACACAGAGGGACTACTGACACAGAGGGACTACTGACACAGAGGAACTACTGACACAGAGAGACTACTGACACAGAGGGACTACTGACACAGAGGGACTGCTGACACAGAGGGACTACTGACACAGAGGAACTACTGACACAGAGGAACTACTGACACAGAGGGACTACTGACACAGAGGAACTACTGACACAGAGGGACTACTGACACAGAGGGACTACTGACACAGAGGGACTACTGACACAGAGGGACTACTGACACAGAGGGACTACTGACACAGAGGAACTACTGACACAGAGGGACTACTGACACAGAGGGACTACTGACACAGAGGAACTACTGACACAGAGGGACTACTGACACAGAGGGACTACTGACACAGAGGGTGCTGTGTGACCCTGAGACCAGATTGTAGAACCTCATAAAAGGATGATTGGTTTAACGAGGCTGCGCTCGTCTTTTCTGACTTATTTTTACTGATTTAGAAGACAAACGAGTATGAATGAACTTGTTAAAAGTCTTTTTTCACAGTTTAAATGAAGCACTTGGGTTTGTTCTGTTCTGGAGCAGGATTGTTCAAAGGTGAGCCTCCAATGTGAGAATATAGATGTAAAAAATAGATTTACAATGTTTTTTTCTTAAATTGACCATTTTTGTTGTCTGTCCAGCAGCAACGAGCCAATTTCCCCCATTTTGGGGGTTTTCCTGCCTTATCACCTGGTTCTGCTCCACTCTGACGCTTCGGTTCCTGGAACCTCTGGAACCACCTCCTTCAGCCCTTCCAGGCTCAGAGTGAAGAGACGATGCTGAGTTTGTGTGCTGTCCTCCTGTCATTGGCTAAATTACACGCTAAATTACACGCGTGGAGCCTCGCCAGCACCAACAAACCCAAATGTTAAAGATCCTAATTCCTGCATGCTGCTTCCCTCAGACGCAGGATTCTGGACTTTATTTCTCTGACTAACTGAGCATATTTGTTAGAACTCTGTCAGTCCTGCTCTGCTGGCTATGCAGAGGTTTGTAGATGCTTTCATGGCCTCCCCCCCCCCCTGGACCCCGGAGCCTCTCTGGTGCCTCTGCTATGTCAGAGCAGGTTCAGGCTCTACAGGGAGAAGGAGCAGCAACACGTCCAGGTCCCAGCTGGGTCCACCTGCTTCACAGATACATCACAGTAAGGTTGAGGCAGACACTGCGCTGTTCACTGTGTGTTGGAGCT
>NC_042305.1:19657628-19665128 GCF_901000725.2 Takifugu rubripes | reverse complement strand
AGGGTTAGACGGTCAGGGTTAGAGGGTTAGAGGGTTAGGGTTAGAGGGTTAGGGTTAGAGTTAGGGTTAGAGGGTTAGAGGGTTAGGGTTAGGGTTAGGGTTAGAGGGTTAGGGTTAGGGTTAGAGGGTGAGGGTTAGAGGGTTAGGGTTAGGGTTAGACGGTCAGGGTTAGAGGGTTAGGGTTAGAGGGTTAGGGGGTTAGGGTTAGAGGGTGAGGGTTAGAGGGTTAGGGTTAGAGGTTAGGGTTAGAGGGTGAGGGTTAGAGGGTTAGGGTTAGAGTTAGGGTTAGAGGGTTAGGGTTAGAGGGTTAGAGGGTTAGGGTTAGAGGGTGAGGGTTAGAGGGTTAGGGTTAGAGGGTGAGGGTGAGGGTTAGAGGGTTAGGGTTAGAGGGTGAGGGTTAGAGGGTTAGGGTTAGAGGGTTAGGGTTAGAGTTAGACGGTCAGGGTTAGAGGGTGAGGGTTAGAGGGTTAGGGTTAGAGGGTTAGGGTTAGAGTTAGGGTTAGAGGGTTAGAGGGTTAGAGGGTTAGGGTTAGAGTTAGGGTTAGAGGGTTAGAGGGTTAGGGTTTAGAGGGTTAGAGGGTTAGGGTTAGAGGGTTAGGGTTAGGGTTAGACGGTCAGGGTTAGAGGGTGAGGGTTAGAGGGTTAGGGTTAGAGGGTTAGGGTTAGAGTTAGGGTTAGAGGGTTAGCGGGTTAGAGGGTTAGGGTTAGAGGGTTAGAGGGTTAGGGTTAGAGGGTTAGGGTTAGAGTTAGAGTTAGGGTTAGAGGGTTAGGGTTAGAGGGTTAGAGGGTTAGGGTTAGAGGGTTAGGGTTAGAGTTAGGGTTAGAGGGTTAGAGGGTTAGGGTTAGGGGTTAGAGGGTTAGGGTTAGGGTTAGAGGGTTAGGGTTAGGGTTAGAGGGTTAGGAGTTAGGGTTAGAGGGTTAGAGGGTTAGGGTTAGAGGGTTAGAGGGTTAGGGTTAGAGGGTTAGGGTTAGGGTTAGAGGGTTAGGGTTAGAGGGTTAGGGTTAGGGTTAGAGGGTTAGGGTTAGAGGGTGAGGGTTAGGGTTAGAGGGTTAGGGTTAGGGTTAGAGGGTGAGGGTTAGAGGGTTAGGGTTAGGGTTAGAGGGTTAGGGTTAGGGTTAGAGGGTTAGGGTTAGAGGGTGAGGGTTAGAGGGTTAGGGTTAGAGGGTGAGGGTTAGAGGGTTAGGGTTAGAGGGTTAGGGTTAGAGGGTTAGAGGGTTAGGGTTAGAGGGTTAGGGTTAGAGGGTTAGAGGGTTAGGGTTAGAGGGTGAGGGTTAGAGGGTTAGGGGTAGAGGGTGAGGGTTAGAGGGTTAGGGTTAGGGTTAGAGGGTTAGAGGGTTAGGGTTAGGGTTAGAGGGTTAGGGTTAGAGGGTGAGGGTTAGAGGGTTAGGGTTAGGGTTAGAGGGTGAGGGTTAGAGGGTTAGGGTTAGGGTTAGAGGGTGAGGGGAGGGTTAGAGGGTTAGGGTTAGAGGGTTAGGGTTAGAGGGTTAGAGGGTTAGGGTTAGAGGGTTAGGGTTAGAGGGTTAGGGTTGTAGAGTTAGGGTTAGAGGGTTAGGGTTAGAGGGTTAGGGTTAGGGTTAGAGGGTTAGGGTTAGGGTTAGAGGGTTAGGGTTAGAGGGTTAGGGTTAGGGTTAGAGGGTTAGGGTTAGGGTTAGAGGGTTAGGGTTAGAGTTAGGGTTAGAGGGTTAGGGTCGGTTAGGGTTAGAGGGTTAGGGTTAGAGGGTTAGGGTTAGAGGGTTAGGGTTAGGGTTAGGGTTAGAGGGTTAGGGTTAGAGGGTTAGGGTTAGGGTTAGAGGGTTAGGGTTAGAGGGTTAGGGTTAGAGGGTTAGGGTTAGGGTTAGAGGGTTAGGGTTAGAGGGTTAGGGTTAAGGTTAGGGTTAGAGGGTTAGGGTTAGGGTCAGGGTTACCGTCACCGTGCCAACTACATAATGTGCTTTGTTACAAGTTTGACCAAATCAAAGGAATTAGATGCTTAGTTGAGACTGACAGTAGCCCAAATGTCTTTTACAGATTAGCATCTGCAGTCAATGTTCTCAGCAGTGTCAGGAGACCAAAGGAGACAGAGCGTGTGTTCTTTCCTGCATGTGCAGCTTTTCTGAGTTCAAAGGAATAACTTGACTTTGAAACACTGCCCTCCTTCACAATTCCAGGTGTGGGAATGTCTAAATCATCCGTTGACATGACACGGTCGCCCATCATGTCACAAAGCCTTCGGACCCCACTCAACCCTGACGTTGGACCTCAGCACTGCCTGCCATCGTTATAGCAACACACAGGTGTGTGTTTCCCACCCATGCTTTGTAAAGCGCACAAAACCCTCCTCAGGAAGGTATTTGGAATTATTTGTGGTTCAAGCAAAGAACAGATTGTTATGTCAAAGACATTTTTTTATAAACCATGTGTGCATTATTACAGCGTAATACACAATCTGGACAAAAAGTAGTTTTTTCCTGATTTAGTCCACAATATATCAATATATGGGCCTATTTTCTGTCACACTGCCTTAGACAAACAGTGTTATTTGAATAGATGCCTATCGTGTAGTTCCCTTCCATTGGTAGCTTCGGGCTAACGGTGAGCAGGGAGGGCAAATGTGACAGACTCTGTCAGTTCTATTCTCTTTACTATGTTAGCCTCGCATATGTAGCCTCGCGTATGTAGCCTCGCGTATGTAGCCTCGCGTATGTAGCCTCGCGTATGTAGCCTCACATATGTAGCCTCACATATGTAGCCTCGCGTATATAGCATCGGAGGTCCATTCAAATATGACAGAAAGAGAAACGATACACTCAGAAAAGACTCTAACGCTAACCCTGACTCTCTCATCACTCGTCGCCACTAAAATAACTACGGAATATTTTCCAAGCTGTCAAAATGGGACACACATTATTCCATGAGTGGCAATAAAGAGGGTCTAAAAATACATTAGAATGATTTTTAAAATGGGATTACCAGTAATTAAATCTCTGTTTCTAAATAAAAGGTTTACCTAAACTATCTGGAAGACTTCAAGTCCTCAACAACTCAGAAATTGACAAGAAAAATGCGAAATATCTCCGTATAGCTCCATCACAACGTGTCACTGGTTAGGACACATTTATGTTGTTCATGGGAAACAACGTAAAGGTTCCGCCTTCAGAACCAGGGGTCTGCAACCCATGCGGCTCTCTAGCGCCGCCCTCGTGGCTCCCTGGAGCGTTTTCAAAAATATGAAAATGGAAAAATGTGTGTGAATATATTTTTTTTTAATATAATTTCTGTAGGAGGAAAAACGTGACAAACATTCTTACAGTTTTCCAATGCTGTAAAAATGTGTATAATAAATATTTAAATTCAACATCTCATTATAATGAAAGTTAAAGTTAAAGCACCACGGGGGCCTCGTTGCTGCAGGGAACATAAATATTTAATCATTAATGCTCTTTATGCATCTGTAGCCTACTGATCATTTGGAAAATAAGCTACTATAGCTAAAATAGTAGCTTACTTATAGCATGTGTTGCCTGGTGATAGATGGTGAAAGATGATGATTGATGGTGATAGATGGTGATGATAGATGGTGATAGATGGTGATTGATGGTGATAGATGGTGATGATAGATGGTGATTGATGGTGAAAGATGGTGATAGATGATGATAGATGGTGATAGATGGTGATTGATGGTGAAAGATGGTGATTGATGGTGAAAGATGGTGATTGATGGTGAAAGGTGGTGATAAATGGTGAAAGATGGTGATAGATGGTGATTGATGGTGAAAGATGGTGATAGATGGTGATAGATGGTGAAAGATGGTGATTGATGGTGAAAGATGGTGATTGATGGTGAAAGGTGGTGATAAATGGTGAAAGATGGTGATAGATGGTGGTTGATGGTGATAGATGGTGATAGATGGTGATAGATGGTGATTGATGATGATAGATGGTGATAGATGGTGATTGATGGTGAAAGATGGTGATAGATGGTGAAAGATGGTGATTGATGGTGAAAGATGGTGATTGATGGTGATAGAGGTGAAAGATGGATGAAGTGGTGATAGATGGTGATTGAGGTGTGAAAGATGGTGATAGATGGTGATAGATGGTGATTGATGGTGATAGATGGTGATAGATGGTGATAG
This sequence comes from Takifugu rubripes, assembly GCF_901000725.2. Taxonomy (NCBI): domain Eukaryota; kingdom Metazoa; phylum Chordata; class Actinopteri; order Tetraodontiformes; family Tetraodontidae; genus Takifugu; species Takifugu rubripes. The sequence goes on along the minus strand of NC_042305.1, from coordinate 19,661,012 downwards.
ATGGTGATTGATGGTGATAGATGGTGATGATAGATGGTGATAGATGGTGATTGATGGTGAAAGATGGTGATAGATGGTGAAAGATGGTGATAGATGGTGAAAGATGGTGATAGATGGTGAAAGATGGTGATAGATGGTGAAAGATGGTGATAGATGGTGATAGATGGTGATAGATGGTGAAAGATGGTGATAGATGGTGATAGATGGTGAAAGATGGTGATAGATGGTGAAATATGGTGATAGATGGGTGAAAGATGGTGATAGATGGTGATTGATGGTGAAAGATGGTGATAGATGGTGATAGATGGTGATGATAGATGGTGATAGATGGTGATTGATGGTGAAAGATGGTGATAGATGGTGAAAGATGGTGATAGATGGTGATTGATGGTGAAAGATGGTGATAGATGGTGAAAGATGGTGATAGATGGTGAAAGATGGTGATAGATGGTGATTGATGGTGAAAGATGGTGATAGATGGTGATAGATGGTGATGATAGATGGTGATATGGTGATTGATGGTGTGGAAAGATGGTGAAATGGTGATGAGTGAGATGGTGATAGATGGTGATGGTGATGTGAAAGATGGTGAAAGATGGTGATAGATGGTGATAGATGGTGATTGATGGTGAAAGATGGTGATAGATGGTGAAAGATGGTGAAAGATGGTGATAGATGGTGATTGATGGTGAAAGAGCACCTTCTGTTTGGGGAGGCTCTTTTGTTAAGTCTCTTTAAAGATAAGAAAGTGCTCGTATAGACCAACGTCAAAGTTTTTGAATAAAATACAATGAAATTAAACGTTTTTAGCCTTGGGAACTTTGTTGTCGGTAGCTCAGTTGAACCTTGACCGTCTTAGTGTTGCAAAATAAACTCAGTGAAGGAAAAGATCATTTTAGAAAGTAAAAAAGCTGTTTAATGATGAAGCTGCAGGTAGTAAAAGCTTCAGTCAAAGCGTGTCACAAATGACAACGATGCTTAAACAAAAGGAAAGAACAGCAGCTTTATGTGGAGAAGAAGGGGCGTGCACGCTCACACTCACACACACACACTCACACACACACTCACACACACAGACACTGTTGTGTTTTGTGGAATTCTCCTATTTCATCTTTATTTTCCTTAATTATTTCTTCAATTCTTCTCTTTAATTTCTCTTTAATTATTTCTCTCTCAGGGATTAAAATGGTTTCATTGACCTAAAAGGCCAAGACCTACCTGGTAGCTAGGCTAGTTTGATGAGCGCTGTCTCTTTAAGTAGCATCTGCACTTTGTGCCCATGTGGACCCTTCTGACTGGTTAAAGGGGAGCGGGAGATTTCAGTTGCTACCTGTCCACATTCTCACCTGGTGTCCGGCTGCTGGGTGAGTTTATTGGGTTTCTAACTTTCTGCTGGCTTTGTCATCTGCTGTCATGGTGGCCTCCTGCGGTGCTGTTGGGTCTACTGGTAAAGATAAGGATTAAGTTCTGGATAAGTCTGGGTTTGTTTGGTTTACTTTGGTCACTCTCATTGTCTCCATGCTCCTAAACTTAATTATTGATATTGTGATGCTGTTAATGGAGATGGATTTGGTGCTGACGTCTTTTCTGAAGCTTTAAATGTTTGTTCAGGTTGCTTTTCCCCTTGCTTTGGAATGTTTGATTGTTTGACCAGCTTGTTAGCAAGGATGTCCACTTCCTGGTTTTGCCCAGTGGTTTCTGGGAGCTGTAGTCCAGCTGTGTTTCCTCTGGAGAGACAGAAGCTATTGGGGCTGCTGCTGGGCTATATCACATTTGCCTTTCAGACGTACATAAATGCTTGGGATTTGCTACTTTGAATGTTATTAATGTGTTTAAAGATTCCATTTGCTGCTGATATTTGATGTTTGAATATGATGCATAAGATGTGTGAAGTATTTAAAATGCATTTGTTGACTGACATCATGCTATTGAACTTTTATGCCCGATCAGGATACAAAATGAATTAGTCGTATTTTAAAACATCTGGTGTAATGCTGTTTAATATTGCAATGTGTATGTAAATGCTGGAAAGTTGTGCTTTATAGTGCACATGAGTGAAACCTTGATTTCCTGATTTCAGGTTTATTACCTGCTCACTGCACTTTGGAAATAAAATGACAAAAGTGGGAAAAATTGAATAGAGTAATATCCTTATAGTTTGGACACCAATGTTACCCTTTCCATGGGGAAAACGGAACACACATACTCACCCACTCGCACACACACACGCCCCGCTCACACACCCACCTACCCACACCCCCACCCATACTCACTCACACACCCACACCCCCACCCATACTCACACACACACCCACTCACACACCCACCTACCCACACCCCCACCCATACTCACTCACACACCCACACACACACTAACTCCTGTGGTCAGGGTTGTCAGTACCCACACATCTGTGGGGGGTGGGGGCTCTTCCCTCTGGGCCACCTCTGAGCAGCCCTGCAGGTGTCATTGTTGGAGGGGCAGTCGTTCTGGGCAGATTTCCATCTTTCCCCCTCTTTCTAACACCAAACCTGTGTTTCTTTCACGTGTCCTCTGGAATATTGTCTGAGGTGGAGAGGTTATTTAGCTTAGCTTAGCTTAGCTGTAAACAGAGCGCCCTCTACACCCTGAGAGCACCAGGGCTTCTACTGGCTCCAAAACAAGTCTCCATTTCAGAGTAATTACACTTTCTCGTGGATGTTTTCTACACTCGATTTTGTTTTTTGTTTTTTTTTTTTTTTTTTTTTTTTTTTTTTTTTTTATACCTTTTTTTTTTAAATTAGGTGCTAAAGTCCTGAATTAGCTTTCTGTTCCCCATCACCTTGTTTGGTTGCCAGAGGCTTTTCAAGTCAACCTGCCTGGAAAGTTCTGGTTATCCCACTGAATACTGGGCCTTAAACGCCTCTCGACCCTGGACGTGAATCCCAAGAGAAATGGAAAGCAAGTGAAGAACTCCCAATGGCTTCCTTCATCAACCTCATCACATTTCTTCAAGACACTTTTTTTGCCACTGTACTAATAATCAGCACTTTATTTTATTAACTATGGTAATTACACACTAGTAGAGCTTGTGATTGCGTTTTTTGAACATTGGCGTTACTGTTGTAGCCTGAACAGAGACGGATACATGTAGCAACCATAGGTTGAGCACAAATGACACGTCGTTGTTCTGCTCAGCAGCAATGATGACAAATGTGTGCAAATACCAAGAACTTGTGAACAACTGTACTTTGGGTCCTCAGGATCATTAACACCACGACGGGAAGCCGGCCAGGCTTCCTGTATTCCTGACTTCACTTCCTCCCGTTTCTCTTGCTGTGTTGTTTATCCGGTGTGTTCTTCCTCTACACGTCTATCCGTTCAAGCACACTTCAAACAGCCAGTTT
>NC_042305.1:19646939-19657128 GCF_901000725.2 Takifugu rubripes | reverse complement strand
ACCCTCTAACCCCTCACCCCCTCAGCTACCCTCACCTCACCCTCTAACCCCCTCACCCCCTCAGCTAACCCTCACCCTCACCCTCTAACCCCCACCCCTCAGCTAACCCTCACCCTCCCTCTAACCCCCTCACCCTCTAACCCCCTCACCCTCACAGCTAACCCTAACCCTCACCCTCTAACCCCCTCAGCTAACCCTCACCCTAACCCTCTAACCCCCCTCACCCTCACCCCCTCAGCTAACCCTAACCCTCACCCTCTAACCCCCTCACCCTCACCCCCTCAGCTAACCCTAACCCTCACCCTCTAACCCCCTCACCCTCTAACCCCCTCACCCCCTCAGCTAACCCTCACCCTCTAACCCCCTCACCCTCTAACCCCCTCACCCTCACCCAGTCAGTCTACAAGCAACAACCTGCTGAGTCGGTATTTAAGGTCACAGTTGCATCACATCATTTTATGAAAGACCAATAAAGTACAAATTCATGTGTTTGCGTTATCACCAGTAAGCCAACAGCCATTTTTGCTGCCTCTATTGTCCATATTAATCATTTCATTGTAAAACAGCTGAGGATGATTTAATCTCATTATACACACGTCCTCAATGGAGAGAGATTATTTTATATTTTTATTTTTTAGGATTCAAAGACAGACACATTAAAAAGTCTGCGGTCCTTTATTCCAAAAAAGATCCTGTCCATCGTTAACTTTGATGTTTTGAAACATAATTTGACCATCATCACTAATAATCACTGTCAGTGTTGAAATCTTTGGGTATTTAAAGTTTATAACCCATGAAATTGATCAGAATGGTCACGTGAACGCAGGGCAAAATTCTTTATTCATGACATCAGTTTTGCAAGAGCCAAAATATTTGGAGAGAACAGCTCGGGATTTGACAAGCAAAAGCACATAAAATAAATTATAATTATTCTGCCAAAAACCAAACCAAATCAAACCTAGCTAGGCCAAAAACAGTGAAATGGAAGACTTTTTATTTTCTGAGATGCTACTGGGTCGAATGCCGACCACAGGAGACGCTGTCAGGATGTTCAAACCCTAACCCTAAGATTCAGAGAAGTGACACCTTTGTCTTTAATACAGCACAAAAAACAATGATGTATTGAGATATGATATTATCTGGACTGAAACTACATGATGTCTCTGAAGATTCGATATCAGGCTACACTAACCCTAACTAACCCAACCCTAACCCTCTAACCCTAACCCAACCCGACCCTAAACCCTAACCCTAACTAACCCGACCCTAAACCCTCTAACCTAACCCAACCCTAGTCAGCAAAGGTTGCCAGAGACACTGTATCAAATTCATTCATACTACTGCCGCTGCTACTGCTCTGATGCTGCTACTGCTGCTGCTAATGCTGCTACTGCTACTACTACTACTGCTGCCGCTGCTACTGCTCTGATGCTGCTGCTGCTAATGCTACTACTACTGCCGCTCTGATGCTGCTACTACTACTGCCGCTGCTGCTCTGATGCTGCTACTACTACTACTACTACTACTACTGCTCTGATGCTGCTACTGCTGCTGCTGCTGCTAATGCTGCTACTACTACTGCCGCTGCTGCTCTGATGCTGCTACTACTACTACTACTACTACTGCTGCCGCTGCTACTGCTCTGATGCTGCCGCTGCTACTGCTCTGATGCTGCTACTGCTACTACTACTGCCGCTCTGATGCTGCTACTACTACTACTGCTGCTCTGATGCTACTACTACTACTACTGCCGCCGCTACTGCTACTACTACTGCCGCTGCTACTACTACTGCTTCTGCTGCTGCTGCTACTACTGCTGCTGCTACTACTACTGCTGCTACTACTGCTGCTGCTGCTACTGCCGCTGCTACTACTGCTGCTGCCGCTGCTACTGCTGCTGCCGCTGCTACTACTGCTGCTGCTGCTACTACTGCTGCTACTACTACTGCTGCTACTACTACTGCTGCCGCTGCTCTGATGCTACTACTACTACTGCTGCTGCCGCTGCTACTGCCGCTGCTACTACTACTACTGCTTCTGCTGCTACCGCTGCTACTACTGCTGCTACTACTGCTGCTGCTACTGCCGCTGCTACTACTGCTGCCGCTGCTACTGCTACTACTGCTGCTGCCGCTGCTACTACTGCTGCTGCCGCTGCTACTACTGCTGCCGCTGCTACTACTGCTACTACTGCTGCTGCTGCTGCCGCTGCTACTACTGCTGCTGCCGCTGCTACTGCTACTACTGCTGCTGCTGCTGCCGCTGCTACTACTGCTGCTGCCGCTGCTACTGCCGCTGCTACTACTGCTGCTGCTACTGCTGCTGCTACTACTACTACTACTGCCGCTGCTGCTGCTGCTACTGGAGACATGAAGAAACAACCATGGACCTTCTGCACGTGTGTAGCAGAACACTGTAATACGCCACCTAGAAACATCTAGATTCGTGCTGTGAAGAGCGTTCCCGTGCGTATGTCCACGTGAGGGGAACCACCATTTCCTTGTGTCTGGTATTGCTTCCTCCTGATTCACATTAAACCAGCAGCACCATCTCTACCTGCCGGCCTTGCTAGTTTCTCTTAACTCAAATCACTTTTGACATCTTTTCCAGCTTCTCCTCCCTGAGTGTCCTCCTCCAAATCTTTTCCACATTTCCTGTGGCTCTGAATCTTTGATCCAAAGTATTTAGACTCATGTAGCCTGCTCTCCGCTGCTCTTTGGAAGATTTCTGACTTTATTTCCTTTTGGAACATTGGCTTCCCTTCCCCCGTCCTTGTCCGTCACGTTGTTTTTTGTCTGTTTTCTGATCAACGAAGTGTCCTGAAGGAGTTCCAGCTCCACCCTAAAGCCCTCTGTAACTTACACGTGGGCAACACAAAAGGTGCTGATGTCTAATATTCTTGGACATACAATGGTAACTTCTTTCCGCCGTGATTTCTCCAGTGATGCACATCATCCCTGTTCATACGTCCTTCCTAGGTCTTTACGCTGCCTTTGCTCCCAACGCCGGAGCTCCAGAGAGCCTGCCTGCTCCACATACAATGGTTGTTCAGCAGTGAGTAAACAGGGGATGTAGCCAAGTTTATCCGTCCATAAATAGACCTTTCCAGCTACGGGTGTGCAGAGAAGCAGCTGTGCATCCTGGGAAAACTGACAGGAAAGTCTGTGATGCTGATGAGCAAGTGACGATGAAACCTTTCCCAACACATGGGAACCAGCTTAAGCGTGAAAGGGACCCACTATAGAGTGTAAACTGGCTGTTTGAAGTGTGCTTGACGGATAGACGTGTAGAGGAAGAAACACCGGATAAACAACACAGCAAGAGAAACGGGAGGAAGTGAAGTCAGGAATACAGGAAGCCTGGCCGGCTTCCCGTCGTGGTGTTAATGATCCTGAGGACCCAAAGTACAGTTGTTCACAAGTTCTTGGTATTTGCACACATTTGTCATCATTGCTGCTGAGCAGAACAACGACGTGTCATTTGTGCTCAACCTATGGTTGCTACATGTATCCGTCTCTGTTCAGGCTACAACAGTAACGCCAATGTTCAAAAACGCATCACAAGCTCTACTAGTGTGTAATTACCATAGTTAATAAAATAAAGTGCTGATTATTAGTACAGTGGCAAAAAAAGTGTCTTGAAGAAATGTGATGAGGTTGATGAAGGAAGCCATTGGGAGTTCTTCACTTGCTTTCCATTTCTCTTGGGATTCACGTCCAGGGTCGAGAGGCGTTTAAGGCCCCGTATTCAGTGGGATAACCAGAACTTTCCAGGCAGGTTGACTTGAAAAGCCTCTGGCACCAAACAAGGTGATGGGGAACAGAAAGCTAATTCAGGACTTTAGCACCTAATTTAAAAAAAAAAGGTATAAAAAAAAAAAAAAAAAAAAAAAAATCGAGTGTAGAAAACATCCACGAGAAAGTGTAATTACTCTGAAATGGAGACTTGTTTTGGAGCCAGTAGAAGCCCTGGTGCTCTCAGGGTGTAGAGGGCGCTCTGTTTACAGCTAAGCTAAGCTAAGCTAAATAAACCTCTCCACCTCAGACAATATTCCAGAGGACACGTGAAAGAAACACAGGTTTGGTGTTAGAAAGAGGGGGAAAGATGGAAATCTGCCCAGAACGACTGCCCCTCCAACAATGACACCTGCAGGGCTGCTCAGAGGTGGCCCAGAGGGAAGAGCCCCCCCCCCACAGATGTGTGGGTACTGACACCCTGACCACAGGAGTTAGTGTGTGTGTGGGTGTGTGAGTGAGTATGGGTGGGGGTGTGGGTAGGTGGGTGTGTGAGTGGGTGTGTGTGTGAGTATGGGTGGGGGTGTGGGTGTGTGAGTGAGTATGGGTGGGGGTGTGGGTAGGTGGGTGTGTGAGCGGGCGTGTGTGTGTGCGAGTGGGTGAGTATGTGTGTTCCGTTTTCCCCATGGAAAGGGTAACTTGGTGTCCAAACTATAAGGATATTACTCTATTCAATTTTTCCCACTTTTGTCATTTTTATTTCCAAAGTGCAGTGAGCAGGTAATAAACCTGAAATCAGGAAATCAAGGTTTCACTCATGTGCACTATAAGCACAACTTTCCAGCATTTACATACACATTGCAATATTAAACAGCATTACACCAGATGTTTTAAAATACGACTAATTCATTTTGTATCCTGATCGGGCATAAAAGTTCAATAGCATGATGTCAGTCAACAAATGCATTTTAAATACTTCACACATCTTATGCATCATATTCAAACATCAAATATCAGCAGCAAATGGAATCTTTAAACACATTAATAACATTCAAAGTAGCAAATCCCAAGCATTTATGTACGTCTGAAAGGCAAATGTGATATAGCCCAGCAGCAGCCCCAATAGCCTCTGTCTCTCCAGAGGAAACACAGCTGGACTACAGCTCCCAGAAACCACTGGGCAAACCAGGAAGTGGACATCCTTGCTACAAGCTGGTCAAACAATCAAACATTCCAAAGCAAGGGGAAAAGCAACCTGAACAAACATTTAAAGCTTCAGAAAGACAGTCAAGCACCAAATCCATCTCCATTAACAGCATCACAATATCAATAATTAAGTTTAGGAGCATGGAGACAATGAGAGTGACCAAAGTAAACCAAACAAACCCAAGACTTATCCAGAACTTATCCTTATCTTTACCAAGTAGACCCAACAGCACCGCAGGAGCCACCATGACAGCAGATGACAAAGCCAGCAGAAAGTTAGAAACCCAATAAACTCACCCAGCAGCCGGACACCAGGTGAGAATGTGGACAGGTAGCAACTGAAATCTCCCGCTCCCTTTAACCAGTCAGAAGGGTCACATGGGCACAAAGTGCAGATGCTACTTAAAGAGACAGCGCTCATCAAACTAGCCTAGCTACCAGGTAGGTCTTGGCCTTTTAGTCAATGAAACCATTTTATCCCTGAGAGAGAAATAATTAAAGAGAAATTAAAGAGAAGAATTGAAGAAATAATTAAGGAAAATAAAGATGAAATAGGAGAATTCCACAAAACACAACAGTGTCTGTGTGTGTGAGTGTGTGTGTGAGTGTGTGTGTGTGAGTGTGAGCGTGCACGCCCCTTCTTCTCCACATAAAGCTGCTGTTCTTTCCTTTTGTTTAAGCATCGTTGTCATTTGTGACACGCTTTGACTGAAGCTTTTACTACCTGCAGCTTCATCATTAAACAGCTTTTTTACTTTCTAAATGATCTTTTCCTTCACTGAGTTTATTTTGCAACACTAAGACGGTCAAGGTTCAACTGAGCTACCGAACAACAAAGTTCCCAAGGCTAAAAACGTTTAATTTCATTGTATTTTATTCAAAAACTTTGACGTTGGTCTATACGAGCACTTTTCTTATCTTTAAAGAGACTTAACAAAAGAGCCTCCCCAAACAGAAGGTGCTCTTTCACCATCAATCACCATCTATCACCATCTTTCACCATCTTTCACCATCTATCACCATCTTTCACCATCAATCACCATCAATCACCATCTATCACCATCTTTCACCATCTTTCACCATCAATCACCATCTATCACCATCTTTCACCATTTATCACCATCTTTCACCATCAATCACCATCTATCACCATCTATCATCACCATCTATCACCATCTATCACCATCTTTCACCATCAATCACCATCTATCACCATCTTTCACCATCTATCACCATATTTCACCATCTATCACCATCTTTCACCATCAATCACCATCTATCACCATCTTTCACCATCTATCACCATCTTTCACCATCAATCACCATCTATCACCATCTATCATCACCATCTATCACCATCTATCACCATCTTTCACCATCAATCACCATCTATCACCATCTTTCACCATCTATCACCATATTTCACCATCTATCACCATCTTTCACCATCTATCACCATCTATCACCATCTTTCACCATCTATCACCATCTATCACCATCTATCACCATCTTTCACCATCTATCACCATCTTTCACCATCTATCACCATCTTTCACCATCTATCACCATCTTTCACCATCTATCACCATCTTTCACCATCAATCACCATCTATCACCATCTATCATCACCATCTATCACCATCAATCACCATCTATCACCATCTATCACCATCTTTCACCATCAATCACCATCTATCACCATCTATCACCATCTTTCACCCTCAATCACCATCTATCACCATCTTTCACCATCTTTCACCATCAATCACCATCTTTCACCATCAATCACCATCTTTCACCATCTATCACCATCTTTCACCATCAATCACCATCTATCACCATCTATCATCATCAATCACCATCTATCACCATCTATCACCATCTATCACCATCAACCACCATCTATCACCATCTTTCACCATTTATCACCACCTTTCACCATCAATCACCATCTTTCACCATCAATCACCATCTTTCACCATCTATCACCATCTATCACCATCTTTCACCATCAATCACCATCTATCACCATCTTTCACCATTTATCACCACCTTTCACCATCAATCACCATCTTTCACCATCAATCACCATCTTTCACCATCAATCACCATCTATCACCATCTATCATCATCTATCACCATCTTTCACCATCAATCACCATCTATCATCACCATCTATCACCATCAATCACCATCTATCACCATCTATCATCACCATCTATCACCATCAATCATCATCTTTCACCATCTATCACCAGGCAACACATGCTATAAGTAAGCTACTATTTTAGCTATAGTAGCTTATTTTCCAAATGATCAGTAGGCTACAGATGCATAAAGAGCATTAATGATTAAATATTTATGTTCCCTGCAGCAACGAGGCCCCACGTGGTGCTTTAACTTTAACTTTCATTATAATGAGATGTTGAATTTAAATATTTATTATACACATTTTTACAGCATTGGAAAACTGTAAGAATGTTTGTCACGTTTTTCCTCCTACAGAAATTATATTAAAACAAAAAATATATTCACACCATTTTTCCATTTTCATATTTTTGAAAACGCTCCAGGGAGCCACGAGGGCGGCGCTAGAGAGCCGCATGGGTTGCAGACCCCTGGTTCTGAAGGCGGAACCTTTACGTTGTTTCCCATGAACAACATAAATGTGTCCTAACCAGTGACACGTTGTGATGGAGCTATACGGAGATATTTCGCATTTTTCTTGTCAATTTCTGAGTTGTTGAGGACTTGAAGTCTTCCAGATAGTTTAGGTAAACCTTTTATTTAGAAACAGAGATTTAATTACTGGTAATCCCATTTTAAAAATCATTCTAATGTATTTTTAGACCCTCTTTATTGCCACTCATGGAATAATGTGTGTCCCATTTTGACAGCTTGGAAAATATTCCGTAGTTATTTTAGTGGCGACGAGTGATGAGAGAGTCAGGGTTAGCGTTAGAGTCTTTTCTGAGTGTATCGTTTCTCTTTCTGTCATATTTGAATGGACCTCCGATGCTATATACGCGAGGCTACATATGTGAGGCTACATATGTGAGGCTACATATGTGAGGCTACATACGCGAGGCTACATACGCGAGGCTACATACGCGAGGCTACATATGCGAGGCTAACATAGTAAAGAGAATAGAACTGACAGAGTCTGTCACATTTGCCCTCCCTGCTCACCGTTAGCCCGAAGCTACCAATGGAAGGGAACTACACGATAGGCATCTATTCAAATAACACTGTTTGTCTAAGGCAGTGTGACAGAAAATAGGCCCATATATTGATATATTGTGGACTAAATCAGGAAAAAACTACTTTTTGTCCAGATTGTGTATTACGCTGTAATAATGCACACATGGTTTATAAAAAAATGTCTTTGACATAACAATCTGTTCTTTGCTTGAACCACAAATAATTCCAAATACCTTCCTGAGGAGGGTTTTGTGCGCTTTACAAAGCATGGGTGGGAAACACACACCTGTGTGTTGCTATAACGATGGCAGGCAGTGCTGAGGTCCAACGTCAGGGTTGAGTGGGGTCCGAAGGCTTTGTGACATGATGGGCGACCGTGTCATGTCAACGGATGATTTAGACATTCCCACACCTGGAATTGTGAAGGAGGGCAGTGTTTCAAAGTCAAGTTATTCCTTTGAACTCAGAAAAGCTGCACATGCAGGAAAGAACACACGCTCTGTCTCCTTTGGTCTCCTGACACTGCTGAGAACATTGACTGCAGATGCTAATCTGTAAAAGACATTTGGGCTACTGTCAGTCTCAACTAAGCATCTAATTCCTTTGATTTGGTCAAACTTGTAACAAAGCACATTATGTAGTTGGCACGGTGACGGTAACCCTGACCCTAACCCTAACCCTCTAACCCTAACCTTAACCCTAACCCTCTAACCCTAACCCTCTAACCCTAACCCTAACCCTCTAACCCTAACCCTCTAACCCTAACCCTCTAACCCTAACCCTAACCCTCTAACCCTAACCCTCTAACCCTAACCCTAACCCTAACCCTCTAACCCTAACCCTCTAACCCTAACCCTCTAACCCTAACCCTGACCCTAACCCTCTAACCCTAACTCTAACCCTAACCCTCTAACCCTAACCCTAACCCTCTAACCCTAACCCTAACCCTCTAACCCTAACCCTCTAACCCTAACCCTAACCCTCTAACCCTAACCCTAACCCTCTAACCCTAACCCTCTAACCCTAACTCTAACCCTAACCCTCTAACCCTAACCCTCTAACCCTAACCCTCTAACCCTCTAACCCTAACCCTCTAACCCTAACCCTCTAACCCTCACCCTCACCCTCTAACCACCCTAACCCTCTAACCCTCACCCTCTAACCCTAACCCTCTAACCCTCTAACCCTCACCCTCTAACCCTAACCCTCTAACCCTAACCCTAACCCTCTAACCCTCTAACCCTAACCCTAACCCTCTAACCCTCACCCTCTAACCCTCTAACCCTCACCCTCTAACCCTAACCCTCTAACCCTCTAACCCTAACCCTCTAACCCTAACCCTCTAACCCTCTAACCCTAACCCTCTAACCCTAACCCTCTAACCCTCACCCTCTAACCCTAACCCTCTAACCCTCACCCTCTAACCCTAACCCTCTAACCCTAACCCTAACCCTCTAACCCTAACCCTCTAACCCTCACCCTCTACCCTAACCCTAACCCTCTAACCCTAACCCTCACCCTCTAACCCTAACCCTCTAACCCTAACCCTAACCCTCACCTAACCCTAACCCTAACCCTAACCCTAACCCTCTAACCCTACCCTCTAACCCTCTAACCCTAACCCTCTAACCCTCTAACCCTAACTCTCTAACCCTCTAACCCTAACCCTAACCCTCTAACCCTCTAACCCTAACCCTCTAACCCTCTACCCTAACCCTCTAACCCTCTAACCCTAACTCTAACCCTAACCCTCTAACCCTAACCCTCTAACCCTCTAACCCTAACCCTCTAACCCTAACTCTAACTCTAACCCTAACCCTCTAACCCTAACCCTCTAACCCTCTAACCCTAACCCTCTAACCCTCTAACCCTCTAACCCTAACTCTAACCCTAACCCTCTAACCCTAACCCTCTAACCCTCACCCTCTAACCCTGACCGTCTAACCCTAACCCTAACCCTCTAACCCTAACCCTCTAACCCTCTAACCCTAACCCTCTAACCCTCTAACCCTAACTCTAACCCTAACCCTCTAACCCTCTAACCCTCT
>NC_042305.1:19626939-19641939 GCF_901000725.2 Takifugu rubripes | reverse complement strand
GTCCTCAGAAGTTGTTAGATTTGAAAAATCTTTCAGTTTTCCAGGAGTTTAGGAACATTTGGGAAGATTTAGCTGCTCTCACAGATCAGGAACGTCTGCACGTCCCCCTGGTGGACAAAACGTGACTAACAGAGTCCTTCAGTTGGCTCCTACAGGTTTATCCATGAATCATAAAATAACGTCCTTAGAATCTTTACTGCATAAATGTAAATCGTTTGGGGACTATAAGCACCGACCTGCTGATTATTATCAAATTTCTGCTAATTAGGTCCCTCTCAGTCCTTAATCGTAGAGGACGCTGCCGGCAGGCCAACAGCAAAAGAGCCTCTTTCTAACCGCCGAAATCTAAATCACTGAAAACTTCACAGGCTCGTTTCATCCAAACGTCCTTGTGCTGAACGCTGCCCTTCTCCAGCGCGCCAATGTTGCCGTGTGTTGTTCTAAATCCTAAAACAACTACCAGAAAACTACCGGTCCTCTCCAGAGTGTCGCGGTAGATGGCTGTGCTTCGAGGGAAGAACCTGCATTTGGAGCTCCAACACACAGTGAACAGCGCAGTGTCTGCCTCAACCTTACTGTGATGTATCTGTGAAGCAGGTGGACCCAGCTGGGACCTGGACGTGTTGCTGCTCCTTCTCCCTGTAGAGCCTGAACCTGCTCTGACATAGCAGAGGCACCAGAGAGGCTCCGGGGTCCAGGGGGGGGGGGAGGCCATGAAAGGATCTACAAACCTCTGCATAGCCAGCAGAGCAGGACTGACAGAGTTCTAACAAATATGCTCAGTTAGTCAGAGAAATAAAGTCCAGAATCCTGCGTCTGAGGGAAGCAGCATGCAGGAATTAGGATCTTTAACATTTGGGTTTGTTGGTGCTGGCGAGGCTCCACGCGTGTAATTTAGCGTGTAATTTAGCGTGTAATTTAGCCAATGACAGGAGGACAGCACACAAACTCAGCATCGTCTCTTCACTCTGAGCCTGGAAGGGCTGAAGGAGGTGGTTCCAGAGGTTCCAGGAACCGAAGCGTCAGAGTGGAGCAGAACCAGGTGATAAGGCAGGAAAACCCCCAAAATGGGGGAAATTGGCTCGTTGCTGCTGGACAGACAACAAAAATGGTCAATTTAAGAAAAAAACATTGTAAATCTATTTTTTACATCTATATTCTCACATTGGAGGCTCACCTTTGAACAATCCTGCTCCAGAACAGAACAAACCCAAGTGCTTCATTTAAACTGTGAAAAAAGACTTTTAACAAGTTCATTCATACTCGTTTGTCTTCTAAATCAGCAAAAATAAGTCAGAAAAGACGAGCGCAGCCTCGTTAAACCAATCATCCTTTTATGAGGTTCTACAATCTGGTCTCAGGGTCACACAGCACCCTCTGTGTCAGTAGTCCCTCTGTGTCAGTAGTCCCTCTGTGTCAGTAGTCCCTCTGTGTCAGTAGTTCCTCTGTGTCAGTAGTCCCTCTGTGTCAGTAGTCCCTCTGTGTCAGTAGTCTCTCTGTGTCAGCAGTCCCTCTGTGTCAGCAGTCCCTCTGTGTCAGTAGTCCCTCTGTGTCAGTAGTCCCTCTGTGTCAGTAGTTCCTCTGTGTCAGTAGTCCCTCTGTGTCAGCAGTCCCTCTGTGTCAGTAGTCCCTCTGTGTCAGTAGTCCCTCTGTGTCAGTAGTCCCTCTGTGTCAGCAGTCCCTCTGTGTCAGTAGTTCCTCTGTGTCAGTAGTCCCTCTGTGTCAGTAGTCCCTCTGTGTCAGTAGTTCCTCTGTGTCAGTAGTCCCTCTGTGTCAGTAGTCCCTCTGTGTCAGTAGTTCCTCTGTGTCAGTAGTCCCTCTGTGTCAGTAGTCCCTCTGTGTCAGTAGTTCCTCTGTGTCAGTAGTCCCTCTGTGTCAGCAGTCCCTCTGTGTCAGTAGTCCCTCTGTGTCAGCAGTCCCTCTGTGTCAGCAGTCCCTCTGTGTCAGTAGTCCCTCTGTGTCAGCAGTCCCTCTGTGTCAGCAGTCCCTCTGTGTCAGTAGTCTCTCTGTGTCAGTAGTCCCTCTGTGTCAGCAGTCCCTCTGTGTCAGCAGTCCCTCTGTGTCAGTAGTCTCTCTGTGTCAGTAGTCCCTCTGTGTCAGCAGTCCCTCTGTGTCAGTAGTCCCTCTGTGTCAGTAGTCCCTCTGTGTCAGCAGTCCCTCTGTGTCAGCAGTCCCTCTGTGTCAGTAGTCTCTCTGTGTCAGTAGTCCCTCTGTGTCAGTAGTCCCTCTGTGTCAGTAGTCCCTCTGTGTCAGCAGTCCCTCTGTGTCAGCAGTCCCTCTGTGTCAGTAGTCTCTCTGTGTCAGTAGTCCCTCTGTGTCAGCAGTCCCTCTGTGTCAGTAGTCCCTCTGTGTCAGCAGTCCCTCTGTGTCAGTAGTCTCTCTGTGTCAGTAGTTCCTCTGTGTCAGTAGTCCCTCTGTGTCAGTAGTCCCTCTGTGTCAGTAGTCCCTCTGTGTCAGTAGTGATCACCTGCGTCCACCCCAGTTATGGAAATAGCTTATGTGGAGATAAAGGAATGTCAAACTAACAGCTCGCGTCATTCAAGAAAATGCCAGTAAAGACAAATGAAGGTGTCTTTTGAATAATGTGGGCGGATATCTGAACCTGGCCTTTGGGGGGGGGGGGGGGGCACATTTGGTTAGTGTGTCAAACGCTGGGAAACACACACACACACACGCGGGCGCGCGCGCGCGTGCCTGTTTTTGGAGGATTTTCTCATCTTAAATCAGGTCCTAATGCTTTTATTTCATCATTTACTCTGATATTAAATGTATTCTCCCTTCAGTATTTTGCCCTAAAGTTCTAAAGAAGAAGAGTAATGGAGCATTTTCACTCCCTTATTAAGGATTCAACATTTCTTCCAAACATGACTGATATCACAAACGATGTCGGTCATTAAACCCGATATAAAAAGTCAAACATTCAGCTGAGAAAGGGAAGAAAAACACGAATGATGGAGTAAATAAAGATAAATAAAGATCTGCTAGTGTTCTTCAAACGTTCTTCTATGATCAACACAATAGAAATGTCAGTTGTTTGATGCCAAACTGAATTTTAAAAATCCATTTCCAGATAATAATCTGAATTAAGCGGAATTAAAAATATATCTTTAGCTACAATATGGCTGCTCCAACCTGCTCAACCCATCATAAATGGATTCCATAAGTGTCAGTAAAGTAGAAATGAGTTTTGTTGAGTTTCTCACGCAACATATGACAATTTTTATTGTTTAACACCTGTTCACAGAAGCTGCGTGACGGCACGCGGCAGTTTAAATGAGCTGTTAATGAAGTCAAATAATTAGTGCGCAGCATTTAAGATAAACTGAAAATGAAGCCATTAAATCCATCAAATGGTTCCGTTCTGTGATGTGAGTGAAGTCAGTGGCCTCGTCCCAAAATTCTGATGCCTCTAATATGAATTTAAATTCACCCGCAGTCAGTCCGAGAAGCGCGTGAGATGCGCATCGGAACGATTTTATCAATTAGTGGAAGGAGCGGGGCCACGTTGCTGAACGCTGCGCTCTGATTGGTCCACACGCGCAGCCGCGAGCTCCAGCGCTCCCATATAAACCCAAGCTGAGTCCACATCGGTCCGAGCTGTCATGCAGGTCTAAAGGGTGGCGAGGACTCGAATGGCCGGAAATCTCATTTCATCCAAATTACTTCAGTTTCCGGCGCCGCTATTTGGAGCGTTTTTTTTTTCCAACCCCCCCAAAACATCTTCTCTCTATATTAATTGATTGATTCCATACATCCTTAGGTTGAGTTGTGTAATGTGTGTTGAGATGACGATGCCGAGGAGGAGCGGACTTCTCCTCCTGGTCTTGCTGACCGTGTCCGCCTATGAGCTGGATCACAACGAGTCCTTCTCGCCCAGAAGAGCGCGCGTCTCTGCCAACGGCCCCTGTGAGTATTTGGATTTTCATAGTCAGCTGCTTCTCTCTCTCTCGCCCGACACCCTCCACCCCACACACACGCACGCACGCACGCACGCAGGCGGTGCACAGCTCTACCTTTGCTCGCTCACTCCGAGGGGAATTCTTTGCCCCTACATCGGTCCTGATCCCGTGCGTGTCTGAACGGGTGCGTGTGCCGCTGTGGGCGCGAGCGGAGCTCGGTGCTGACACCTGAGGGTGCCGCCTGTGTCACGCTGAGAGGCTCCGTGACGCCTCTGAATGCTGCAGTGGTCCCTCTGCTGAGTCTTGCTGGACTTGACGGATTCCACTCAGAGATAAAGCTGCTTCCTTCTGTGATGAGGAGGAGGAGGAGGAGGAGGAGGAGGAGGAAGGCGCTGTGCCATTTCCTCTCATCTGCACTTAGACAGGAGAAATGTGGAGCTCCAGCAGAAGGTCTCAGTTTCACATGCAGGTGGCGGCTGCTTGTGCCACAAGTGCTTCCTCATCCCTCATGTGCGGCTCACCTGCTCCTCATCCCAATCAGGCCGCGCAGGTTAACGGATCGGCCCCAATTACAACTGCGACAGGGCGGATTCGGCCCCACTGGGGCACATCTCAGTATTCTTACTAAAGATCGGAGGAAGGCGGTTCGCCATTGGAAGAAGGAAAGTCATCATTCCTGGAAACAGCAGCTGACAAATGACATGTGTCACATTTCAAAGCTCCGTAAAAATGCTGCTGGAAACAGGTTCCGATCACATGATGGAGGCCGTTCCGATCACATGATGGAGGCCGTTCCGATCACATGATGGAGGCCGTTCCGATCACATGATGGAGGCCGTTCCATAAGGTTTCCCCACCTGGGCTCGGGTGGCCTGGACGAGGTCTGGAGGCGGCTCGTGCACGTGACACATGGCAACAAGTTTCTTTATTGTGATGCTGTTTCTGCAAGTGCTGCTCTTGAGCAGCACCGGGCCCCAGCGGGCCCCAGCGGGCCCCAGCGGGCCCCCCAGGTGAGAAGGCACCTGTGCCAGATACAGTCTGAGCCTTCCAGACCCCACTCAGGTTACTATCGCCCGTGAGTGAGCGTCTGCTCGCCAAACCATATGAAATGAACCTCGTTGTGATTCCACTCTTGTGTCGTGAGTGTGCCAGTGAGTGCCTAGTGACCCCCCCCCCAGTGAACGCACTCTGGGCTCCCCCCCTCATGATCCCTTCTCTGCCCACAGCAGATGTGGCACGTTGTCTCAGCGCCGCCCTGCAGGTCGGCTGTGGAGCCTTCGCCTGCCTGGAAAACTCCACCTGTGACACCGACGGGATGCACGACATCTGCAAGTCCTTCCTCTACTCTGCTGCTCGGTTCGACACTCAGGTATCGGCTTTCATCCATTACAGCTGCTGGGATTGGGGGGGGCACCTCAGCGGGGGGGTGAACGGTGCTGTGTTTGTTCCAGGGCAAAGCCTTCGTGAAGGAGAGCCTGAAGTGCATCGCTAACGGCATCACCTCTAAGGCGTTCCCCTCCATCCGACGCTGCTCCGCCTTCCAAAGAATGATATCGGAAGTCCAGGAGGAGTGTTATAATAAGTGGGATATTTGTGCCGTGGCCCGGTCGAATCCAGACGCTATTGGTGAAGTGGCACAGCTGCCGAGTCACTTCCCCAACAGGTGAGCTGCCCCAGGTCACCTGACTGTTTGGACCTGTAAGATGAGTCCTGTCAAACCCCAACGGTGTGACAGCCTACGCTGGTGAGCATGCCTCGCCTCCATCTTCTGATCTGCTGTCCCTCAGGGACCCAGCCTGGAGCAGGAAGGCTTCCATGTTGCTCTATTACTGCTGGGTTACAGTGGGGGTGCAGAGGGACGGGGTGGCGGGTCGGCAGGGCTGTGTGTGGACGACACACCTGCAGACAGAAGATTCCAGTCATGTGATGCGGTGTCTTGTTCCAGGTTCTACGGCACGCTGCTGCAGAGCCTGATGGACTGTGAGGAGGACACGGTGGAGCGGGTCAGGAGCAGCATGGTGTCGCGGCTGGGCCCAGAGATGACCATGCTGGTGCAGCTGCTGCAGAGCAAGCCCTGCCCCTCCAGCGCCGGGGCCGCCGCCCTCCCCACCGGAGAGGAGGCCCGTGCCGGCTGGCGCTTCTCCATGGCTCCCCATATCTACAAGATCCAGCCCAGTGGGCGGAGCAGAGACTCGGCCGGCAGCTTCGGCAAGAGGCGCTCGGCCGGCAACAGCTCCTAACTTCCAGCCCGATTCACACTGCTCCACAACGTTAGGAACGCTCCTCTGTTCCCTCGGGGTGGCGAAGCATAATGTTCCACGCAACTGGAAGTTACCAAAAAAGGCCCCATTAGGGAAGGCCAGAGCCGCCGTAGCTTTGATATCTTGATCCTCCTTTAGTGTAGATTCTCCTGGGCCTGACAGACGAGGCTCGTTGGTCTGTGGTCCTGCTCAGTCCAGCCCACCTCCACCAACACAGCTGCGTCTTAAAGATGGATGCCAGGAAAAAGGTAACAAATAAAATACGACCAATAGTGCTTCGTTCCTCCGTAACAGACCAACACAAATGTCATTAGTAGTCACTGCAAGATCTCATTAGTGGGGTTGTTATAACGTTTATTGATGAGTTGTTAACTATTGGTGTATCGACCATTTCAGCAGCAGTCACGTGATGAGCATGAGATGTGGAAATGATTCATCTCACTGTCCTGTTTCCTGCTTTATCTGAGACAGCCACAGCTAGCCCTCCCAACCAGGGTGCTCATGGGGAGTGAGGTCTGCAGAGGATCCCGGGAACCTTGAGGGGTGACCTAGAACTGACCCAAACACTGCCCTGAATGATATCCATCACAGACCAGAAGAGTGTTTAGCTGTAGCACCTCCACCTGTCCCGTTATTTCTGATAGCAGATGTAGCCGCGGCGTTGTAAGTGTCTCAGCACAGAGCGTGTGTCCTGACCTGGGAGAACCTGGTGGGACCGGATGGGACCTGATGGGACCTGATGGGACCGGATGGGACCTGATGGGACCTGATGGGACCGGATGGGACCTGATGGGACCTGATGGGACCTGATGGGACCGGATGGGACCGGATGGGACCTGATGGGACCTGATGGGACCTGATGGAGATGCACATGAGTGTGGAGCCGTGCTGTTCGTGCCATCAGGTTTAGTGGCGTCCGTGTTCCTGTTCTTGAGCGTGTGTGAAGCAGCCGTGCACGTGATTAGCATGCTCATGGTTATCTGGGCGTCCAGGGTCCAGGCAGAGAGGGATCGGGATTTATTTTCCTGCTCTGTTATTTAACGTCTTGATGCATTATTGTCGTTTAAACTAGTTTCCAGATTTCTCGAGCCCTTCTGCCGTGGCAGGAAGTTTGAGACGAGGTCTGTAGAAGCGAGCGGCGCCTGTGGGGACCGAACGGGCCCGTGTCACGACTGTGGCGGCCTCAGGGGGCAGCGGTGGCTCCGCCCACCTTCACCTGCTTCACAGGTGTAACAAAGCTTCACTTTGAGACAAGATCGGGTTAAAATCTCAGCTGAAACATGTTCGACATGTTGCCGATGAAGCTTCTCACACATCCGTCACACAGGTCCTCTCAGGTCCTCTCAGGTCCTCTCAGGTCCTCTCAGGTCCTCTCAGGTCCTCACAGGTCCTCTCAGGTTCTCACAGGTCCTCTCAGGTCCTCACAGGTCCTCTCAGGTTCTCACAGGTCCTCACAGGTCCTCTCAGGTCCTCACAGGTCCTCACAGGTCCTCTCAGGTCCTCTCAGGTCCTCTCAGGTCCTCACAGGTCCTCACAGGTCCTCTCAGGTCCTCTCAGGTCCTCTCAGGTCCTCTCAGGTCCTCACAGGTCCTCTCAGGTCCTCACAGAGGACAGGAGGAGATTCATCACATTATTCTGAAGAAACTGTCACCTCCTTTATTTCCTCACCAAGATGTTGGATGTTTGTGACGTTGGTCACCGTCATCATTAGATGTTCCACGTGTTGCTCTTCTTCACACACACCTGCAGGAAGTCAGGAAGTCAAAGTGGTCGTTAAAGTGACCTCGTAGTGTCAGTTGTTATTACAACATGTAATAACTCGTGGACCAACACACTCGCCCCTCCAGAAGCTTCAGGCTGTTGGTTTTGGTTCCGTTGGAAGATCAAACCAACTGAAGGTCTCCAGATACGTCACCTCAATCCTGCCGGACTCCGACCCCGGTGGAGAAGAACTGCGCTGACATGAAGGCAGATGTCGATAAAACAAGGATGTAAAGAATTCCAAACTATGCAACATTCCCACATATGAAGGATGCTAAATGCTAAATGCTAAAACATGATGGGTCATCCAGCTGATGCTGCCTGAGTAAAGCAGCAGCACGTGCAGGTCCTCTCAGGTCCTCTCAGGTCCCAACAGGTCCTCACAGGTCCTCTCAGGTCCCAACAGGTCCTCTCAGGTCCTCACAAGTCCCCACAGGTCCTCTCAGGTCCTCACAGGTCCTCTCAGGTCCTCACAAGTCCCCACAGGTCCTCTCAGGTCCCCACAGGTCCTCACAGGTCCTCTCAGGTCCTCACAGGTCCTCTCAGGTCCCCACAGGTCCTCTCAGGTCCTCACAGGTCCCCACAGGTCCCCACAGGTCCTCACAGGTCCTCACAGGGAAAAGCATTTGATTTCTGGGTCTCTTTATGGATTTTTGTTCCTTGGTTCTGTGAATATGAAGATTTCTCTTGTCTGCGTCGGTGTTGGAAAAGAGCATTTGTGAGGGTTGATTTAGGAAGTTAAGAGCTGGTCACTCGCTAGCTAATAGCCTAGTTAATAGCCTAGCTAATAGCCTAGCTAATAGCCTAGCTAACTCTAAAGTGAAACATGCAGCTCAAGCGGTTTCCTTTAGCCAGGCGCTGGAAATCCGTCCCCTCCTGAAGCTTCCTCACATCCGTCCCCTCCTGAAGCTTCCTCACATCCGTCCCCTCCTGAAGCTTCCTCACGTCCTTCCCCTCCTGAAGCTTCCTCACGTCCGTCCCCTCCTGAAGCTTCCTCACGTCCGTCCCCTCCTGAAGCTTCCTCACGTCCGTTCATGTCCGTCCCCTGCTGAAGCTTCCTCACGTCCGTCCCCTCCTGAAGCTTCCTCACGTCCGTTCACGTCCGTCCCCTCCTGAAGCTTCCTCACATCCGTCCCCTCCTGAAGCTTCCTCACGTCCGTCCCCTCCTGAAGCTTCCTCACGTCCTTCCCCTCCTGAAGCTTCCTCACGTCCTTCCCCTCCTGAAGCTTCCTCACGTCCGTTCACGTCCGTCCCCTCCTGAAGCTTCCTCACGTCCGTCCCCTCCTGAAGCTTCCTCACGTCCGTTCACGTCCGTCCCCTCCTGAAGCTTCCTCACGTCCGTCCCCTCCTGAAGCTTCCTCACGTCTGTCCCCTCCTGAAGCTTCCTCACGTCCGTCCCCTCCTGAAGCTTCCTCACGTCCGTTCACGTCCGTCCCCTCCTGAAGCTTCCTCACGTCTGTCCCCTCCTGAAGCTTCCTCACGTCCGTTCACGTCCGTCCCCTCCTGAAGCTTCCTCACGTCCGTCCCCTCCTGAAGCTTCCTCACGTCCGTCCCCTCCTGAAGCTTCCTCACGTCCGTCCCCTCCTGAAGCTTCCTCACGTCCGTTCACGTCCGTCCCCTCCTGAAGCTTCCTCACGTCCGTCCCCTCCTGAAGCTTCCTCACGTCCTTCCCCTCCTGAAGCTTCCTCACGTCCGTCCCCTCCTGAAGCTTCCTCACGTCCGTTCACGTCCGTCCCCTCCTGAAGCTTCCTCACGTCTGTCCCCTCCTGAAGCTTCCTCACGTCCGTTCACGTCCGTCCCCTCCTGAAGCTTCCTCACGTCCTTCCCCTCCTGAAGCTTCCTCACGTCCGTCCCCTCCTGAAGCTTCCTCACGTCCGTCCCCTCCTGAAGCTTCCTCACGTCCGTCCCCTCCTGAAGCTTCCTCACGTCCTTCCCCTCCTGAAGCTTCCTCACGTCCGTCCCCTCCTGAAGCTTCCTCACGTCCGTCCCCTCCTGAAGCTTCCTCACGTCTGTCCTTGCTGTCCGTGGGTTCCAACCCAACAAGCTGCTGCCAAAACTTGTGTGATGCTGTCAGATCCCCCTGAGTTCTGCCAGGCACAACAAGCCCAGAACCGGTTCCCGGTTAGATGCACCACAGTCTCGTGTCCTATTTATTTTCTGTAAATGTTCTTTGTGATATCTGGCCAAGGGTCCTTCGGAGAATGTACCTGTACCTTGAATGTGTCTCCTGACCAGAACACGCCCACCTCAGACGACCCATGAAGCTGTTAGAGAAACCGGGAGAGAGTTCACTAATGTTTGTGGGGTGCTGGATGTGGTTCTGGCGTGTTGCTAACCTGGAGCTCCACAGGTGCTCCACAGTGGCGTTCCACAGGGGCGTTCCACAGGGGCGTTCCACAGGAGCGTTCCACAGGGGCGTTCCACAGGGGCGTTCCACAGGGGCGTTCCACAGGGGCGTTCCACAGTGGCGTTCCACAGGGGCGTTCCACAGGGGCGTTCCACAGTGGCATTCCACAGGGGCGTTCCACAGGGGCGTTCCACAGGGGCGTTCCACAGGAGCGTTCCACAGGGACGTTCCACAGGGGCGTCCCACAGGCGTCCCACAGGCGTCCCACAGGCGTCCCACAGGCGTCCCACAGGCGTCCCACAGGGGCGTCCCACAGGCGTTCCACAGGGGCGTTCCACAGGAGCGTTCCACAGGGGCGTTCCACAGGCGTCCCACAGGGGCGTCCCACAGGCGTCCCACAGGGGCGTCCCACAGGTGTTCCACAGGGGCGTTCCTTCCCCTCTGACCCTTCATGGTACTCTGTCCTCTCAAGACTTGAAGATCGATAAATGTGCTGAAACAGAAATAGATACTTTGGTGATTAGTAAAGTTTATTTTGTATTCATATATAAGTGACAGTTATTTTACTATCAGATTCAAAAAGCTTTCCAGAGTTTGAGGAGATGATTGAAGCTTCTGTAACGCATGATTGACCCTTGTGACTCACTCGCACTTTAATGTACCCGTTAGCATATATATACTGTATATATGTCTGGGTCGCTCTGTCCTGAGGCATGGAAGATGCTAATGTGTCTTTTACTGATCAGAAATAAAAGATTTATCAAATATATCATAGATGTGGACTCGCCCTTATTGTGTGTCACCTGTGCCCATTAAAAACAGGAAGTTCCTCTGGAATGAACACATGAATTTACAGCTCTGTCTGATCACATGATCACACGAAGATGAGCGTTAATGACCCTCGTCAGGGGACCAGGCCAGGCTGACAGCACCGAGTCACCTGTGGGTTTATTCACTGTGTCGAGGGGGTCGGGGGGGGTCGGGGGTCTGGGGGGGTCGGGGGGTCGGGGGTGGGGGTGGGGGGGCCATGGTGACTAGCCACCCTCTGACTATATGCGACTCTATATTCCATTTGCGTTCCCTCGCAGCGCTCATGTGTCGGCCATTATCGTGCCGTTGTCTGATGCACCAGCGACGTGCTCATGACAGTTCCGTGCACGGCAGAAGTGAGCGGTGCTTTGCTGCTCGTGTGATGAAGCCTTCAGGACGGACCCCAATAAAAAGGAACTTCCTTTAAGTGAATAGCAAAGGAGCTGAAGCTGCAAGACTGAGGAAAAGGGGCCGAAAGCAGGAGGCTCCGTGGACGCTAATCTGTCAGAGGGATATAATTTCATGCCTATTTAGGGACGAGTCCTGAAGGGCTTCAGCTCCAGTCTCAGATCGGAGATGCAGCTCTGCTCACAGACGTTTCCACACCATCCAGAACAAGAGCTCGACTGCAGCTCTGGTCATGTGACCAGTTAGCAAATCTGTGTCCAGTTAGCAAATCTGCGACCAGTTAGCAAATCTGTGTCCAGTGGAGCCGTCTGCCTGCCTACATCACTGCTCATGTAGTGGGCAACTTTTCAAAACAACTGGGATGGAACTAGTGCTTCAGCGCCGAGCGATCTCTGGTTGCCAGGAAACATTTGCACAGATTTTTGACCCTGACTCTTCACTCGCCTGCTGCTTGGATGCTTCCGACGGTGCTAACCAGAGTAACCAGAGTAACCAGAGTAACCAGAGTAACCAGAGCAATCATGGAAAAATGACAATATGCAGATGCAAATCGTCTTTTAATATTTTTGCTTGGTGCTTTTTAGCGGCCTTCGACGCACGTGCATCTTCGATATCATGGTGGCTCATCTTCGATATCATGCTGCCTCATCTTCGATATCATGGTGGCTGATCTTCGATATCATGCTGCCTCATCTTCGATATCATGGTGGCTCATCTTCGATATTCATGCTGCCTCATCTTCGATATCGTGGCGCCTCATCTTCGATATCATGGTGGCTGATCTTCGATATTCATGCTGCCTCATCTTCGATATCATGGTGCCTCATCTTCGATATCGTGCTGCCTCATCTTCGATATCGTGGTGGCTGATCTTCGATATCGTGGTGGCTCATCTTCGATATCGTGGTGCCTCATCTTCGATATCGTGGTGGCTCATCTTCGATATCGTGGTGCCTCATCTTCGCTATCGTGGCGCCTCATCTTCGATATCGTGGCGCCTCATCTTCGATATCATGCTGCCTCATCTTCGATATCATGCTGCCTCATCTTCGATATCATGGTGGCTGATCTTCGATATTCATGCTGCCTCATCTTCGCTATCGTGGCGCCTCATCTTCGCTATCGTGGTGCCTCATCTTCGCTATCGTGGTGCCTCATCTTCGATATCGTGGTGCCTCATCTTCGATATCGTGCTGCCTCATCTTCGATATCGTGGTGCCTCATCTTCGATATCGTGGTGCCTCATCTTCGATATCGTGGTGCCTCATCTTCGATATCGTGGTGGCTGATCTTCGATATCGTGGTGCCTCATCTTCGATATCGTGGTGCCTCATCTTCGATATCGTGGTGCCTCATCTTCGATATCGTGGTGGCTCATCTTCGCTATCGTGGCGCCTCATCTTCGATATCGTGGCGCCTCATCTTCGATATCATGCTGCCTCATCTTCGATATCATGCTGCCTCATCTTCGATATCATGGTGCCTCATCTTCGATATCATGCTGCCTCATCTTCGATATCATGCTGCCTCATCTTCGATATCATGGTGGCTGATCTTCGATATTCATGCTGCCTCATCTTCGCTATCGTGGCGCCTCATCTTCGCTATCATGGTGCCTCATCTTCGCTATCGTGGTGCCTCATCTTCGATATCGTGGTGCCTCATCTTCGATATCGTGCTGCCTCATCTTCGATATCGTGGTGCCTCATCTTCGATATCGTGGTGCCTCATCTTCGCTATCATGGTGCCTCATCTTCGATATCGTGGTGCCTCATCTTCGATATCGTGGTGCCTCATCTTCGATATCGTGGTGCCTCATCTTCGCTATCATGGTGCCTCATCTTCGATAACGTGGTGCCTCATCTTCGATATCGTGGTGCCTCATCTTCGATATCATGGTGGCTTCCTTCCATCCAACTTGTGGCACCTTCAGCAGCACCGTGACAAATGAGATGTGCAGTGAAACGGAGTCGGACCAGATTAGATCCAATCACCATCTCCTCATTTCTGTGGGGAAAGACCCAAGAACGGGAGGGAAATGAGATCAAACTTGAGTGAAGGAGCCGCTCTGCTGCCCGAGGATCCCGGATCCGCCCTAGAATCCAACATTCCCTCATTCGCTTCTTTGCTCAGGTTATTTTCAACTTGTGTCCATTTTACACGAGGGTGAAGTGAAAGGGAACGGATTCTCCACGTAATACAGACAGAATCATTGTTTGAGGGTTTCGGGTTCTGGTTCTGGTTCTGGTTCTGGTTCTGCCCTTTGAGTTGGAACCACCGGTTTAGTCAAGAAACATGAAAAATACTAGAACTCATCCAAACCCCCCAAAAAGAGCGGTGATGAACATAACATGCGTTTATCCACACACGTGCACTGTGCACGTATGACACGCAGCCAGTGTTCCGGGCCTGCTGGACCTGCTGGACCTGCTGGACCTGGAGACGGTCTTTCTGTGGTTGCTACACATCCTTCTGTTCCGCCAGCGTTTCCACTGTTTGTGTGTCTAAATACGGCGGCGGTGCCATCTGACAGCTTCCTGTTATAAACTCTAACTTCCTGTTAGAAAATGCTGTTTGTTGCCCTGAAAGGTGCGACTGTTACTGGGTCGGTCGGCGCGCCCACATGGGCCCAGTGGAAGAATCCGACTGGGTTTAATTTGTGACCATAAAATACAAACTTAGAGCTTCAGCTCTGGTCTCTGGGTCGGTCTGAAGCTTCAGCTGAATAAACTGCTTCAGGTCCAGGTGGCGCCGGAACAACGTGGTGTGACAGCGACACCTGCTGGCTAAACTGGAAGCCTTCTTGTTTTGGACTCGTCATCCATAATGTCAGCTTCAAATAAGACCTTTAACAGATATCAGATATCTGATAAAGAATTGTGAATTGACCCTTAATATGACAGAATTCGATGCACGTCAGAGGACTCGTGCAGGAACATGTGTGCACGTACATCCACACCTAGACCTCAGCTCATATGGGGCAGTCCCAACAGAGAGGTCCGAGACAGAGGGGTCATTATCTGCTGTACTCAGAGCTCCTGGTGTTTGATGTGTGGTGCAGGAACCCAAAGCCTCGGCGCCTCCAGCCCCAGAGATGCAGCTGTGGTCATTGACCCACCAAACGGGACATCCTGAAGGAGCCAAAGCCTCAGAAAGTTGACTTCTCCCTCCTGTGCTTCAGGCTTGTTTTAAGAACTGTCACCTTTAAGAAGACTTCGTGCTTTGGAGTCTATTCAGCATCACTGAAGTCTAACAAGCTAAGCTAAGCTAAGCTAAGCTAAGCTAAGCTAAACTAAGCTAAGCTAAGCTACAGTTACGTACGGCGGCGGTGAAGATGACGTTTATCACAGACTGAAACAGACGTGCTTCAGTGATGAGTGCTTGTTTGTCTCCTCTCTCCAGTAGAAGCCGTCACCACGGTAACTACAAATGAAACCTAGGCTGAGGATGTAAAAGCACATATAGCTCAATTCATAAATGAAGCATTTACGCTGGACTGTTCGACCTTTGGCTC
>NC_042305.1:19542004-19626839 GCF_901000725.2 Takifugu rubripes | reverse complement strand
CTCTTTCCAGGGGGTTAGCGTGACCTCATAGGTCAGTGGTTTAAGCCACTGACTTTCTGTTGCCGAAGGTTGTTGGTTCGAATCCAGGCGGGACTTTGGTTTGAAGAATCAATATTCTTCACACACATGTTTTTATACATCAATTATATATCTTTTTCCCTTTTTAGTTTGTGATTCATTGCTGGAATGTACAGGGGTGCTGGATTATAAGCTGTCATACGATCCTCTTTCCCCATCAGTAATTTCCAAAGAGGATTCTGGTCCTAAAAATTGTGATGCAATGCATGACAGTCACCATGGTAAATCAAAAACGTGTGAGTGAAGAATATTGATTCTTCAAACCAAAGTCCCGCCTGGATTCGAACCGTCATATATGATTCAAAAAAGCCATAATTTGAATATTATCTGTGGATGTGATTTCTGTGTCAACACGAATTCCATATTTTCACAGCATGTGAAGAAAACATCTGTGTGAAGAATATTTAATCATGGCTTTTTAAAAACCATATAGACCTCTCTTTGCAGTGGTTTGTGTGACCTTAGGTCAGTGGTTTAAGCCACTGACTCTTCTGCCAAAGGTGTTGGTTTGAATCCAGGTGGGACTTTGGTTGAAGAATCAATATTCTTCACACATATGTTTTTTTATACATCAATTATATACCTTTTTCCCTTTTTAGTTTGTGATTCATTGCTGGAATTGTTACAGGGGTGCTGATTTATAAGCTTCATACATCCTCTTTCCCACATACAGTAATTTCTAAAGGGCTCTTGGTCCTAAAATTGTGATGCAAGCATGACAGTCACCACGGTTAAACCAAAAATGTGTGAGTGAAAACATTGATTCTTCAGACCAAAGTCCCGCCAGCATTTCGAACCAACAACCTTCGGCAAAGAAGCCAGCGGCTTAAACCACTGACCTATGCAGTCACACTGACTCACTGCAAAGACGTCATATATGGTTCAAAAAAGCCATTATTTGAATATCATCTGTGGATGTGATTTCTGTGTCAACACAAATTCCATTTTCACAGCATGTGAAGAAAACATCTGTGTGAAGAATATTTAATCATGGCTTTTTAAAAAACCATATATGACCTCTCTTTGCAGTGGTTTAGTGTGACTTCATAGGTCAGTGGTTAAGCCACTGACTTATTTTGCCGAAGGTGTTGGTTCGAATCCAGGCGGGACTTTGGTTTGAAGAATCAATATTCTTCACACATATGTTTTTTTATACATCATTATATAACCTTGTTCCCTTTTTAGTTTGTGATTCAATTGCTGGAATTGTTACAGGGGTGCTGATTTTAAGCTGTCATACGATCCTCTTTCCCACCATACAGTAATTTCCAAAGAGGATTCTTGATCCTAAAAATTGTGATGCAATGCATGACAGTCACCACGGTAAAATCAAAAAACTGTGAGTGAAGAACATTGATTCTTCAAACCAAAGTCCCGCCTGGGTTCGAACCAACAACCTTTGGCAAAGAAGCCAGCTGCTTAAACCACTGACCTATGCAGTCACACTGACTCAGTGCAAAGACGTAATATATGGTTCAAAAAAGCCATAATTTGAATATCATCTGTGGATGTGATTTCTGTGTCAACACAAATTCCATATTTTCACAGCATGTGAAGAAAAAACATCTGTGTGAAGAATATTTAATCATGGCTTTTGTTGAGAATTGTCTTTATCTTGTTGTTATGTGTTTCACCATATGTTCCTGTCTTCCCTTAGAAGTTAGGCATGGTAGACTAAATGTAATTAAGAACAGAGACATTTGCAGGATTGTTGTTGATCTACTGTTACTCAGGAGCCAGTCAGGCAGGTGTCAAACACTCATGTAACAACATCAGGGGGGTTGATGATGATCACATTTGCATGAAGAATGGGATCTGGCCTGGGAAAACAATGGAAGAGAAAACTCTACCAACACCAAAGGGACTGGAGGAAGAGGACGGGGACATCTCAGCGGGGGATTGCATGGACATTGTGAATTTGCATGTGGTGTGACTATAAAGGACTGGGCCAAGGGATAGTTAGCTTGTCAGACTTCGTGCCCTGACAATTAACTTTGTTGTTGCTAGGGTTATGAACTGGCCCGGAGCTCTGTAATATTTGTGTCTGGAATTGATTCTATTGTTAAACATTTTGAAATTGGTACTTTACTTCCGAAGTCTTCATTCAACGAACACGCGGATCGGCAGCTACATACAGGAGATATTGCGATCCAACAATTGGGTGACCCCGACGTGATGAAGAGAGAAGTCATCTGAGGCAAAGAATCAACAACGGTCACTTCGGAGGACAACTGACGACAAGGGATCCCTAATAAAAGGTAAGCAGACACCTGTTTAATCAAGCTCTGCAGATTGGCTATTTCCAAAAATTTGTCGTCACTGTCAATTGAAGTGTCCTAGTTATAAATTCCAGATACAAATATAAAAATATGACTGCAGGAAGTACTGTTGAATATACAGGGAAGTACTGTTGAAATATACAGGGAAGTACTGTTGAAATATACAGGGAAGTACTGTTGAAATACACAGGGAAGTACTGTTGAAAACAGGGAATAGACGGTTAGAGTAAACCGTACTAGTACAGTGCTGTAACGGTTAGAGTAACCGGAACTAGTACAGTGCTGTATTGCTGTATGCAGTGCACTGTATATCATAAAGATTTGGGTTGGGACTCGGAGCGCAGTTGACGGGACGGACACTCCCGACGCCCGAGATTTGTGTTTTTGTGTGGGGTGGAAAAGTGCCAGAGTGAACGTGAATTAAAAGGCTCTTTGTCCTTGGGAATTAACCCCAGAGTGGAACCGGATCAAAGACGTTGATCTAGAAGCTTGTTTCACTGAGGCATTGAGTTGACCGCTGGAGTCATTCACATTCAATCTCACTTGGGAGCATAGTTAAAGATGGAACTGGAGTGTGGTTAAAGCGTGTTGGGATCAGGGAGAATGTTCTCCCTATCCTCAGTCTGTGGAAGAACAGTGGAAGTGGACTCTTACAGTGTGAGTGACATGAAAGAAGTCAGGGAAAGAATTGGATGCAATAAAAAGTTGTGGAAGGATGCTCAGAAGCAAAAGATTCTTCCTTCTCAGAGGTGAAGGTTAACTTAACTGAAGCATTGTGTAAGTGGAGTCAGAAATTCATACTATATTACAGGAGCATCTTGATAATCCAAAATTAGGGTTTTATAGCAGGAAAATCATGGCAAAAACAGGGTAAGCAGTTAGAAGATAGGCGTCGAAGGATACATGTTGTGGCTGTGGCATGTGCAGCGGTGCACTATTGCAGATCTGGGGGGTCACACGAGTGCCCAATGTAGAGAAGCCTCCATTAGAAGATTTAAATCAGACACTGACACTTAACACCACTCTTTACCCATCATTACCTACTACCTCTTCCCCACCCCCATATCAATTGCCAGTTTTGACTGTTAACAGTGGTCAGTTAGATGTGGACAGAGATAAGAACTGCAGGAGTTACGTGAGACAGTGTGTGAACTTTGGAGACAGGTCGCAGAATGAAACAGGGACAGGAAAGATGAAGATAACGTAGGAAAAAAATGAATTTAGACAGGAAGCTCAGGTGGTTTGCCCTAAATCTCCAACAAACTACATTTAAAAAACAGGATAGTCAAAAATCTACTTTAGATATTTTTAAAACACCTAGCAATCAAATAAAACAAGTGAAAAGAGTTGATCCCTCAGGAGGTTTTGCCAGGGCTGACCGCAGGAGGAGAAGGCAAGATTGATTTATGGCAGTGAGAAAGAGGTGGTGACGGCGCAGGAACAGCTCCTAAAAATGCAGTTAGATGAGGCACAGAAAAAGCCTAATGATAAACGAAGGGAAGAGAAACAGATGGTTCGGCGGTTTTTTCGGCAGGTGCAGCCAGATCCGTTAGGTCCGCAGAAAATTTTGTTCCTAGAGGAGGCATGCGTGGGAGACGTGGCGGGCAGGGATATGGCTTGATAGGCGGGTACTTAGGCCGAGATCAGTGTCATGCCTGCAAAGGGTATGGTCATTGGCAAAGGGACTGTCCATATCGCAACCACCCGGAGGTACCAGGCAGTGTTCCACCATCTCATGGAATTTATCACCGGAACCGATAGACAGACCAGGATGGACAAGATTTTAACTGCACCACACATAAACACACACATGAAGGGATAAATAGGGCAGGGTTTAACACAGCATCAGGCTCACCTATAAAACATGAAGTAGAGATGAGGCAACTGACACAGGCACTCATGGAACCAGCGGAGGTCACAGTCGTAAAATGCAAAGGTTACAGCAAGGAGAACTCTTTAGAGGGAAAAGGTAATGAGGCGGCAGATCAGGCAAGGAAGGCAGCAGGTTATAAACCAAGTTTCAGTTTGTTGATGGCAGAGAAAACGGTTCAGGAAATGCTTCCAAGATACGACAGGGAGAGACTTGGTTGTGATCAAGAAGAAGCTCCTCCACATGAAAAAAAAAAAAAACAGTTTGGAAGGAAAAGGGGGGCTGTGAAAGTTGAAGGAATTTGGCGGGTCCCAGACGGCAGACCTTTTCCCCCCGGTCTGTTAGATGCCGCTCTGGAAGAGGCCCCGGCCTGACACTGCGGGAACCACGAATGATGCAGAGAATGCTCAATATGTACACACTTTAAGGTAAAATTAACAATTCGACACAATTCGAAGTTTCCAGTTGCCCCATGGCAGGGCAAGAAAATTATAGATTGCACTGATATGTTAGATAGGGTCAATGGGTTCCGATACCTCTTGGTCGCAGTGGATGCATACACTGGCTGGCCAGAGGCGGTTCCCGTGAAAATAGAAGAGCCAAAAAGTGTATTAAATTTTTGATTAATCTGACACATGGTTTCCCCAAATAAATTAGATTTGACAATGGAACTCATTTTAAGAATAGAGATTTACAAACCATAGGCCAGCCCGGTACTTTTATGAAATGTAGATTTTATTTGTTCAACTAAAAACGAATCTCTAAGTTCTCTCCCAACAGGCAACCTCTGTAACCAGTCAGTAAGGATCCAGGAATTTCACACACAGCTGAGTGGGTTCTTCTGAGAGTCATCAAGCAGAGTGGTCAGAGCACAGGTGGACGGGCCACTTTGAAGTTGCAGAGCGAACATTACATGTTAACCCTAACCCTAACATACTAACATCCTAACACATTAACCCTAACACTGGTATTACTGTAATCAATGTACCTGTTGGATCGCAATACCTCCTGTATGTAGCTGCCGATCCGCGTGTTCGTTGAATGAAGACTTCGAGAAGTAAAGTACCATTTCAAAATGTATTTAACAATAGAATCATTCCAGACACAAATATTACAGAGCTCCGGGCCAGTTCATCACCCTAGCAACAACAAAGTTAATTGTCCGGGCACGAAGTCTGACAAGCTAACTATCCCTTGGCCCAGTCCTTTATAGTCACACACATGCAAATTCACAATGTCCATGCAATCCCCCGCTGAGATGTCCCCGTCCTCTTCCTCCAGTCCCTTTGGTGTTGGTAGAGTTCTTCTCTTCCATTGTTTTCCCAGGCCAGATCCCATTCTTCATGCAAATGTGATCATCATCAACCCCCCTGATGTCCTGTTTACAATGAGTTTTTGACACCCCCTGCCTGACTGGCTCTGAGATAACAGTAGATCAAACAACAATCCTGCAAATGTCTCTGTTCTTAATTACATTTAGTCTACCTTGCCTAACTTCTAAGGGAAGACAGGAACATAGGTGAAACACATAACAACAAGATAAAGACAATTCTCAACAATCCCCCTTTGGCCTAGCCTAAGCTAGGCCAATACAACAATTCATTGACAACTCCTCTTGATGTAATGAAGAATAATAGACGTTTAATCATGGTGCCATCGTCTTTAGATGTTCCTCGATCCGTCCAAGCGTTCTCTGTGAATTATCTGCTGGGGTACATTGATTCCAGTAATACCAGTGTTAGGGTTAATGTGTTAGGGTGTTAGTATGTTAGGGTTAGGGTTAACAAGTAATGTTTGCTCTGCAACTTCAAAGTGGCCCGTCCACCTGTGCTCTGACCACTTTTACTTGATGACTCTCAGAAGAACCCACTCAGCTGTGTGTGGAATTCCTGGATCCTTACTGACTGGTTACAGAGGTTGCCTGTTGGGAGAGAACTTAGAGATTCGTTTTTAGTTGAACAAAATAAAATCTACATTTCATAAAAATGCTGGGCTGGCCTATGGATTGTAAATCTCTATTCTTAAAATGAGTTCCATTGTCAAATCTAATTTGTTTGGGGAAACCATGTGCCGGATTAATCAAAAAATTTAATAACACTTTTTCATCTTCTATTTTTACGGGAACCGCCTCAGGCCAGCCATGTATGCATCCACTGCGACCAAGAGGTATCGGAACCCATTGACTCGGTCTATCATATCAGTGAAATCTATAATTTTCTTGCCCATTGGGGCAACTGGAAACTTCGAATTGTGGTCGAATTGTTAATTTTACCTTCAAGTGTGTACATATTGAGCATTCTCTGCATCATTCGTGGTTCCCGCAGTGTGTCAGGCCGTGGGCCTCTTCCAGAGCGGCATCTAACAGACCGGGCGGGAGAACAGGTCTGCCGTCTGGGACCCGCCAAATTCCTTCAACTTTCACAGCCCCCCTTTTCCTTCCAAACTGTTTTTTTTTTCATGTGGAGGAGCTTCTTCTTGATCACAACCAAGTCTTTCCCTGTCGTATCTTGTAAGCATTTCATGAACCGTTTTCTCTACCAACAACAAACTGTCACTTGGTTTATAACCTGCTGCCTTCGTTGCTGCCTGATCTGCCGCCTCATTACTTTTTCCCTCTAAACTCCTTGCTGTGACCTTTGCACTTTACAACTGCGACCTCCGCTGGCTCCATGAGTGCCTGTGTCAGTTGCCTCATCTCTACTTCATGTTTATAGGTGAGCCTGATGCTGTGTTAAACCCTGCCATATTTATCCCTTCATGTGTGTGTGTTATGTGTGGTGCAGTTAAAATCTTGTCCATCCTGGTCTGTCTAAGTGAGGTCATGGTGAATGCTGCTGAGCTGACCAGTGATACCACGCTATGTGTTGTAAGTACCGTCAGAGCGTGACCCATCACTAAATGTGCTGTTTTTTATAAAAAAAATTGCTACCCCTGCCACATGCCTTACACATGGTGGCTGCCTGTTTTCAATGGGGTCCAGTATTATACTTGCATCCATTAATACTTTCCTGTCACCCCCTTTTTTCTGAAGAGAACACCGTTTGCTGTATGTTCTCCTTCAGAAACATCCAAAAGAAAGTATCTTTATAATCTGGAACTGCCAAATGTGCCGCTGTGGTGAATGCCTGTTTAAGGGCAATGAACGCTTTCTCTCCCTCAGTTGTCCATGTTACCCCCGCGCACAAATCACGCATTCCCTGTTCATTCACCATTGTACGTAGGGGCGTAGACTTTTCTGAAAATGCAGGAATAAAATGTCTATTATAGCTTGCGAGACCCAGAAATGACAACATTTCCTTTACAGTCTCTCATACCACTCATTCTGTTCAGCAGTAAGGTCAACCTGTGCAGCCATACCTTCAGGCCCAACACACAACACGGTGATGTAATCATCCAGAAATTTCCCTGTAACTTTTCTCGAAGCAAAATCTGGCTGCACCTGCCGAGAAAACTGCTGAACCATCTGTTTCTCTTCCTTTCGTTTATCATTAAGCTTTTTCCGTGCCTCATCTAACTGCATTTTTAGGAGCTGTTCCTGCGCTGTCACCACCTCCTCTTTCTTTCCCTGTTGTTTAGCTTTAGATGTGTTGATGTGGTGTGAAAGATGTCTCTCCCAGACATCCGCCGTACTGCCTGGAAGGTCAGGATTTCCTTCCATGGCTTCTTTCACTAATTGTGGAAGTCCTAAAATTATTGCCTGACGGAATAAAGTAATGTGTAGATTATCTGAGCCAGGATGGCACCTTGTGGCACACATCCATTCCTCTTTAATCTCCTAATGCCAGCTGCCTGCTCTGTGTTAAACTAAAAAGGCTAAACATCCACTTGCCGCCTCCCTCTGCGGGTGGGGGCATCTTATCCACTAAACAATTGATATCTGTAATAGCAAATGGAACATATACTGGTTCCTGTCCTCCTCTTTTCTATATCAGAGGGGGCTGGAACTGTGGCATTCCTGAAACGGGCCCCTTACTCCGCGTGTGTATTTGTATTTGACCCGCCTCCTCATTATTTATGGCCCCTGTCAACGGTTCACCTCTATACTCACACTCACTCTCTTCCCATAATTCTAATTCACAATCTCCCATACTTGAACCTGATCCTTTTCATATAATTCTGTCTGAGGATGCACATGCTCCTGATGCTCCAATTCCCCAATAAATGTAACCGGAATTTTGTATGTATCTGTCTTATTCTCACTCTCCTCTTTATCACTGCCATAAATCAATCTTGCCTTCTCCTCCCTGCGCTCAGCCCTGGCAAATCCTCCTGAGGGATCAACTCTTTTTACTTGTTTTATTGATTGCTAGAAGTTTTAAAAATATCTAATGTAGATTTCTGACTATCCTGTTTTTTAAATTTAGTTTGTTGCGAGGTTTTAGGGCGAACCACCTGAGCTTCCTCTCTAAATTCATTTTTTCCTAACTTATCTCCATCTCTTCCTGTCCCTGTTTAATCCTGCTGACCTGTCTCCAAAGTTCACACACTGTCTCTCACGTAACTCCTGCAGTTCTTTATCTCTGTCCACATCTAACTGACCACTGTTAACAGTCAAAACTGGCAATTGATATGGGGGTGGGGAAGAGGTAGTAGGTAATGATGGGTAAAGAGTGGTGTTAAGTGTCAGTGTCTGATTTAAATCTTCTAATGGAGGCTTCTCTACATTGGGCACTCGTGACTCCCCCAGATCTGCAATAGTGCACCGCTGCACATGCCACAGCCACAACATGTATCCTTCGACGCCTATCTTCTAACTGCTTACCCTGTTTTTGCCATGATTTTCCTGCTATAAAACCCTAATTTTGGATTATCCAAATGATCTTGTAATCTAGTGTGAATTTCTGACTCCCACTTACACAATGCTTCAGCTAAATTAACCTTCACCTCTGGAGAGGAAGGATCTTTTGCTTCTGAGCTTTCTTCCACAACTTTTATTGCATCCAATTCTCTTTCCCTGACTTCTTTCATGTCACTCACCACCTGATCAAGAGTCCACTTCCACTGTTCTTCCACAGACTGAGGATAGGGAGAACATTCTCCCTGATCCCTACACGCTTTCCACAATCCAGTTCCATCTTTAACTATGCTCCCAAGTGAGATTAAATGTGAATGACTCCAGCGGTCAACTCAATGCCTCAGTGAAACAAGCTTCTAGATCAAACGTCTTTGATCCGGTTCCACTCTGGGGGTTAATTCCCAAGGACAAAGAGCCTTTTAATTCACGTTCACTCTGGCACTTTCCACCCCACACAAAAACACAATCTCGGGCGTCGGAGTGTCCGTCCCGTCAACTGCGCTCCGAGTCCCAACCCAAATCTTTATGATATACAGTGCACTGCATACAGCAATACAGCACTGTACT
Source organism: Takifugu rubripes (assembly GCF_901000725.2). NCBI lineage: Eukaryota > Metazoa > Chordata > Actinopteri > Tetraodontiformes > Tetraodontidae > Takifugu > Takifugu rubripes. The sequence goes on along the minus strand of NC_042305.1, from coordinate 19,617,250 downwards.
AGTTCCGGTTTACTCTAACCGTTACAGCACTGTACTAGTTACGGTTTACTCTAACCGTCTATTCCCTGTTTTTCAACAGTACTTCCCTGTGTATTTCAACAGTACTTCCCTGTATATTTCAACAGTACTTCCCTGTATATTTCAACAGTACTTCCCTGTATATTTCAACAGTACTTCCCTGTATATTTCAACAGTACTTCCTGCAGTCAATATTTTTATATTTGTATCTGGAATTTATAACTAGGACACTTCAATTGACAGTGACGACAAATTTTTGGAAATAGCCAATCTGCAGAGCTTGATTAAACAGGTGTCTGCTTACCTTTTTATTAGGGATCCCTTGTCGTCAGTTTCCTCCGAAGTGACCGTTGTTGAATTCCTTGCCTCAGATGACTTCTCTCTTCATCACGTCGGGGTCACCAAATTGTTGGATCGCAATACCTCCTGTATGTAGCTGCCGATCCGCGTGTTCGTTGAATGAAGACTTCGAGAAGTAAAGTACCAATTTCAAAATGTATTTAACAATAGAATCAATTCCAGACACAAATATTACAGAGCTCCGGGCCAGTTCATAACCCTAGCAACAACAAAGTTAATTGTCAGGGCACGAAGTCTGACAAGCTAACTATCCCTTGGCCCAGTCCTTTATAGTCACACACATGCAAATTCACAATGTCCATGCAATCCCCCGCTGAGATGTCCCCGTCCTCTTCCCAGTCCCTTTGGTGTTGGTAGAGTTCTTCTCTTCCATTGTTTTCCCAGGCCAGATCCCATTCTTCATGCAAATGTGATCATCATCAACCCCCCTGATGTCCTGTTTACAATGAGTGTTTGACACCCCCTGCCTGACTGGCTCCTGAGATAACAGTAGATCAAACAACAATCCTGCAAATGTCTCTGTTCTTAATTACATTTAGTCTACCTTGCCTAACTTCTAAGGGAAGACAGGAACATATGGTGAAACACATAACAACAAGATAAAGACAATTCTCAACATACCCCAGCAGGTAATTCACAGAGAACGCTTGGACGGATCAAGGAACATCTAAAGACGATGGCACCATGATTAAACGTCTATTATCCTTCATTACATCAAGAGGAGTTGTCAATGAATTGTTTGTATTGGCCTAGCCTAAGCTAGGCCAAAAGGGGGATTGTTGAGAATTGTCTTTATCTTGTTGTTATGTGTTTCACCATATGTTCCTGTCTTCCCTTAGAAGTTAGGCAAGGTAGACTAAATGTAATTAAGAACAGAGACATTTGCAGGATTGTTGTTTGATCTACTGTTATCTCAGGAGCCAGTCAGGCAGGGGGTGTCAAACACTCATTGTAAACAGGACATCAGGGGGTTGATGATGATCACATTTGCATGAAGAATGGGATCTGGCCTGGAAAACAATGGAAGAGAAGAACTCTACCAACACCAAAGGGACTGAGGAAGAGGACGGGGACATCTCAGCGGGGGATTGCATGGACATTGAATTTGCATGTGTGTGACTATAAAGGACTGGGCCAAGGGATAGTTAGCTTGTCAGACTTCGTGCCCTGACAATTAACTTTGTTTGTTGCTAGGGTTATGAACTGCCCGGAGCTCTGTAATATTTGTGTCTGGAATTGATTCTATTGTTAAATACATTTTGAAATTGGTACTTTACTTCTCGAAGTCTTCATTCAACGAACACGCGGATCGCAGCTACATACAGGAGATATTGCGATCCAACACTTTTTAAAAACCATATATGACCTCTCTTTGCAGTGGTTTAGTGTGACCTCATAGGTCAGTGGTTTAAGCCACTGACTTCTTTGCCGAAGGTTCTTGGTTCGAATCCAGGCGGGACTTTGGTTTGAAGAATCAATATTCTTCACACATATGTTTTTTTATACATCAATTATATACCTTTTTCCCTTTTTAGTTTGTGATTCATTGCTGGAATTGTTACAGGGGTGCTGATTTATAAGCTGTCATACGATCCTCTTTCCCACCATACAGTAATTTCCAAAGAGGATTCTTGGTCCTAAAAATCGTGATGCAATGCATGACAGTCACCACGGTAAATCAAAAACGTGTGAGTGAAGAATATTGATTCTTCAAACCAAAGTCCCGCCTGGGTTCGAACCAACAACCTTTGGCAAAGAAGCCAGCTGCTTAAACCACTGACCTATGCAGTCACACTGACTCAGTGCAAAGACGTCATATATGGTTCAAAAAAGCCATAATTTGAATATCATCTGTGGATGTGATTTCTGTGTCAACACAAACTCCATATTTTCACAGCATGTGAAGAAAAACATCTGTGTGAAGAATATTTAATCATGGCTTTTTAAAAACCATATATGACCTCTCTTTGCAGTGGTTTAGTGTGACTGCATAGGTCAGTGGTTTAAGCCACTGACTTATTTTGCCGAAGGTTGTTGGTTCGAATCCAGGCGGGACTTTCGTTTGAAAAATCAATATTCTTCACACATATGTTTTTTATACATCATTATATAACTTTTTCCCTTTTTAGCTTGTGATTCATTGCTGGAATAGTTTACAGGGGTGCTGATTTATAAGCTGTCATACGATCCTCTTTCCCACCATACAGTAATTTCTAAAGAGGATACTTGGTCCTAAAAATTGTGATGCAATGCATGACAGTCACCACGGTAAAACCAAAAACGTGTGTGTGAAGAATATTGATTCTTCAAAGCAAAGTCCCGCCTGGATTCGAACCAAGAACCTTCGGCAAAGAAGCCAGCTGCTTAAACCACTGACCTATGCAGTCACACTGACCCACTGCAAACAGGTCATATATGGTTCAAAAAAGCCATAATTTGAATATCATCTGTGGATGTGATTTCTGTGTCAACACAAATTCCATATTTTCACAGCATGTGAAGAAAAACATCTGTGTGAATATTTAATCATGGCTTTTTTTAAACCATATATGACCTCTCTTTGCAGTGGGTCAGTGTGACCTCATAGGTCAGTGGTTTAAGCCACTGACTCTTCTTGCCGAAGGTTGTTGGTTCGAATCCAGGCGGGACTTTGGTTTGAAGAATCAATGTTCTTCACACATACGTTTTTTTATACATCAATTATATACCTTTTTCCCTTTTTAGTTTGTGATTCATTGCTGGAATTGCTACAGGGGTGCTGATTTATAAGCTGTCATACGATCCTCTTTCCCACCATACAGTAATTTCCAAAGAGGATTCTTGGTCCTAAAAATTGTGATGCAATGCATGACAGTCACCACGGTAAAATCAAAACGTGTGAGTGAAGAATATTGATTCTTCAAACCGAAGTGCAGCCTGGATTCGAACCAACAACCTTCCGCAAAGAAGCCAGCGGCTTAAACCACTGACCTATGCAGTCACATTGACCCACTGCAAAGAGGTCATATATGGTTCAAAAAAGCCATAATTTGAATATCATCTGTGGATGTGATTTCTGTGTCAACACAAATTCCATATTTTCACACCATGTGAAGAAAAACATCTGTGTGAAGAATAGTTAATTATGGCTTTTTTGAACCATATATGACGTCTTTGCAGTGGTTTAGTGTGACCTCATAGGTCAGTGGTTTAAGCCACTGACTCTTCTTGCCGAAGGTTGTTGGTTCGAATCCAGGCGGGACTTTGGTTTGAAGAATCAATATTCTTCACACATACATTTTTGTTTCTTTATACATCAATTATATAACTTTTTCCCTTTTTAGTTTGTGATTTATTGGTGGAATAGTTACAGGGGTGCTGATTTATAAGCTGTCATACGATCCTCTTTCCCACCATACAGTAATTTCTAAAGAGGATACTTGGTCCTAAAAATTGTGATGCAGTGCATGACAGTCACCACGGTAAAACCAAAAATGTGTTGTGAAAATATTGATTCTTCAAACCAAAGTCCCGCCTGGATTCGAACCGTCATATATGATTCAAAAAAGCCATAATTTGAATATCATCTGTGGATGTGATTTCTGTGTCAACACAATTCCATATTTTCACAGCATGTGAAGAAAAACATCTGTGTGAAGAATATTTAATCATGGCTTTTTAAAAACCATATATGACCTCTCTTGGCAGTGGTTTAGTGTGGCCTCATAGGTCAGTGGTTTAAGCCACTGACTTATTTTGCCGAAGGTTGTTGGTTCGAATCCAGGCGGGACTTTGGTTTGAAGAATCAATATTCTTCACACATATGTTTTTGTTTCTTTATAGATCAATTATATAAATTTTTCCATTTTTAGTTTGTGATTCATTGCTGGAATAGTTACAGGGGTGCTGATTTATAAGCTGTCATACGATCCTCTTTCCCACCATACAGTAATTTCCAAAGAGGATTCTTGGTCCTAAAAATTGTGATGCAATGCATGACAGTCACCACGGTAAAATCAAAAACATGTGAGTGAAGAATATTGATTCTTCAAAAAAAAAGTCTCGCCTGGATTCGAACCAACAACCTTCGGCAAAGAAGCCAGCGGCTTAAACCACTGACATATGCAGTTGCACTGACTCACTACAAAGACGTCATATATGGTTCAAAAAAGCCATAATTTGAATATCATCTGTGGATGTGATTTCTGTGTCAACACAAATTCCATATTTTCACACCATGTGAAGAAAACATCTGTGTGAAGAATATTTAATCATTCCTTTTTAAAAAACCATATATGACCTCTTTTTGCAGTGGTTTAGTGTGGCCTCATAGGTCAGTGGTTTAAGCCACTGACTTCCTTTGCCGAAGGTTGTTGGTTTGAATCCAGGTGGGACTTTGGTTTGAAGAATCAATATTCTTCACACATATGTTTTTTTATACATCATTATATACCTTTTTCCCTTTTTTAGTTTGTGATTCATTGCTGGAATAGTTACAGGGGTGCTGATTTATAAGCTGTCATACGATCCTCTTTCCCACCATACAGTAATTTCCAAAGAGGATTCTTGGTCCTAAAAATTGTGATGCAATGCATGACAGTCACCACGGTAAAATCAAAAACGTGTGAGTGAAGAATATTGATTCTTCAAACCAAAGTCCCGCCTGGATTCGAACCGTCATATATGATTTAAAAAGCCATAATTTGAATATCATCTGTGGATGTGATTTCTGTGTCAACACGAATTCCATATTTTCACAGCATGTGAAGAAAAACATCTGTGTGAAGAATATTTAATCATGGCTTTTTTTAAACCATATATGACCTCTTTGCAGTGGTTTAGTGCGACTGCATAGGTCAGTGGTTTAAGCAGCTGACTTTCTTGCGGAAGGTTGTTGGTTTGAATCCAGGCGGGACTTTGGTTTGAAGAATCAATATTCTTCACACATATGTTTTTTTATACATCAATTATATAACTTTTTCCCTTTTTAGTTTGTGATTCATTGCTGGAATAGTTACAGGGGTGCTGATTTATAAGCTGTCATACGATCCTCTTTCCCACCATACAGTAATTTCTAAAGAGGATTCTTGGTCCTAAAAATTGTGATGCAATGCATGACAGTCACCACGGTAAAACCAAAAACATGTGTGTGAAGAATATTGATTCTTCAAACCAAAGTCCCGCCTGGATTCGAACCAACAACCTTCCGCAAAGAAGCCAGCGGCTTAAACCACTGACCTATGCAGTCACACTGACTCAGTACAAAGACGTCATATATGGTTCAAAAAGCCATAATTTGAATATCATCTGTGGATGTGATTTCTGTGTCAACACAAATTCCATATTTTCACACCATGTGAAGAAAAACATCTGTGTGAAGAATATTTAATCATGGCTTTTTAAAAACCATATATGACCTCTCTTTGCAGTGGTTTAGTGTGGCCTCATAGGTCAGTGGTTTAAGCCACTGACTTTTTTTGCCGAAGGTTGTTGGTTCGAATCCAGGCGGGACTTTGGTTTGAAGAATCAATATTCTTCACACTATGTTTTTTTATACATCAATTATATACCTTTTTCCCTTTTAGTTTGTGATTCATTGCTGGAATAGTTACAGGGGTGCTGATTTATAAGCTGTCATAAGGATCCTCTTTCCCACCATACAGTAATTTCCAAAGAGGATACTTGGTCCTAAAAATTGTGATGCAATGCATGACAGTCACCACGGTAAAATCAAAACGTGTGAGTGAAGAATATTGATTCTTCAAACCAAAGTCCCGCCTGGATTCGAACCGTCATATATGATTCAAAAAAGCCATAATTTGAATATCATCTGTGGATGTGATTTCTGTGTCAACACAAATTCCATATTTTCACAGCATGTGAAGAAAAACATCTGTGTGAAGAATATTTAATCATGGCTTTTTAAAAACCATATATGACCTCTCTTTGCGGTGATATAGTGTGTCCTCATAGGTCAGTGGTTTAAGCCACTGATGTATTTTGCCGAAGGTTTTTGGTTCGAATCCAGGCGGGACTTTGGTTTGAAGAATCAATATTGTTCACACATATGTTTTTTTATACATCAATTATATACCTTTTTCACTTTTTAGTTTGTGATTCATTGCTGGAATAGTTACAGGGGTGCTGATTTATAAGCTGTCATACGATCCTCTTTCCCACCATACAGTAATTTCCAAAGAGGATTCTTGGTCCTAAAAATTGTGATGCAATGCATGACAGTCACCACGGTAAAACCAAAAACATGTGAGTGAAGAATATTGATTCTTCAAACCAAAGTCCCGCCTGGATTCGAACCAACAACCTTCGGCAAAGAAGCCAGCCGCTTAAACCACTGACCTATGCAGTCACACTGACTCACTGCAAACGTCATATATGGTTCAAAAAAGCCATAATTTGAATATCATCTGTGGATGTGATTTCTGTGTCAACACAAATTCCATATTTTCACAGCATGTGAAGAAAAACATCTGTGTGAAGAATATTTAATCATGGCTTTTTAAAAACCATATATGACCTCTCTTTGCAGTGGTTTAGTGTGACCTCATAGGTCAGTGGTTTAAGCCACTGACTTCTTTTGCCGAAGGTTGTTGGTTCGAATCCAGGCGGGACTTTGGTTTGATGAATCAATATTCTTCACACATATGTTTTTGTTTCTTTATAGATCAATTATATAAATTTTTCCATTTTTAGTTTGTGATTCATTGCTGGAATTGTTACAGGGGTGCTGATTTATAAGCTGTCATACGATCCTCTTTCCCACCATACAGTAATTTCCAAAGAGGATTCTTGGTCCTAAAAATTGTGATGCAATGCATGACAGTCACCACGGTAAAATCAAAAACATGTGAGTGAAGAATATTGATTCTTCAAAAAAAAGTCTCGCCTGGATTCGAACCGTCATATATGATTTAAAAAGCCATAATTTGAATATCATCTGTGGATGTGATTTCTGTGTCAACACGAATTCCATATTTTCACAGCATGTGAAGAAAAACATCTGTGTGAAGAATATTTAATCATGGCTTTTTAAAAACCATATATGACCTCTCTTTGCGGTGGTTTAGTGTGACCTCATAGGTCAGTGGTTTAAGCCACTGACTGTTCTTGCCAAAGGTTGTTGGTTCGAATCCAGGCGGGACTTTGGTTTGAAGAATCAATATTCTTCACACATATGTTTTTTTATACATCAATTATACCTTTTTCTCTTTTTAGTTTGTGATTCATTGCTGGAATAGTTACAGGGGTGCTGATTTATAAGCTGTCATACGATCCTCTTTCCCACCATACTAATTTCTAAAGAGGATTCTTGGTCCTAAAAATTGTGATGCAATGCATGACAGTCACCACGGTAAAACCAAAAACATGTGAGTGAAGAATATTGATTCTTCAAACCAAAGTCCCGCCTGGATTCGAACCAACAACCTTCGGCAAAGAAGCCAGCGGCTTAAACCACTGACCTATGCAGTCACACTGACTCAGTACAAAGACGTCATATATGGTTCAAAAAAGCCATAATTTGAATATCATCTGTGGATGTGATTTCTGTGTCAACACAAATTCCATATTTTCACACCATGTGAAGAAAAACATCTGTGTGAAGAATATTTAATCATGGCTTTTTAAAAACCATATATGACCTCTCTTTGCAGTGGTTTAGTGTGGCCTCATAAGTCAGTGGCTTAAACCACTGACTTCTTTTGCCGAAGGTTGTTGGTTCGAATCCAGGCGGGACTTTGGTTTGAAGAATCAATATTCTTCACACATATGTTTTTGTTTTTTTATACATCAATTATATAACTTTTTCCCTTTTTAGTTTGTGATTCATTGCTGGAATAGTTACAGGGGTGCTGATTTATAAGCTGTCATAAGGATCCTCTTTCCCACCATACAGTAATTTCCAAAGAGGATACTTGGTCCTAAAATTGTGATGCAATGCATGACAGTCACCACGGTAAAATCAAAACGTGTGAGTGAAGAATATTGATTCTTCAAACCAAAGTCCCGCCTTGATTCGAACCAACAACCTTCGGCAAGAAGCCAGCCGCTTAAACCACTGAACTATGCAGTCACACTAACTCACTGCAAAGACGTCATATATGGTTCAAAAAAGCCATAATTTGAATATCATCTGTGGATGTGATTTCTGTGTCAACACAAATTCCATATTTTCACAGTATGTGAAGAAAAACATCTGTGTGAAGAATATTTAATCATGGCTTTTTTTAAACCATATATGACCTCTCTTTGCAGTGGTTTAGTGTGACCTCATAGGTCAGTGGTTTAAGCCACTGTCTTCTTTTGCGGAAGGTTGTTGGTTCGAATCCAGGCGGGACTTTGGTTTCAAGAATCAATATTCTTCACACATATGTTTTTTTATACATCAATTATATAACTTTTTCCTTTTTAGCTTGTGATTCATTGCTGGAATAGTTACAGGGGTGCTGATTTATAAGCTGTCATACGATCCTCTTTCCCACCATGAAGTAATTTCTAAAGAGGATACTTGGTCCTACAAATTGTGATGCAGTGCATGACAGTCACCACGGTAAAACCAAAAACATGTGAGTGAACAATATTGACTCTTCAAACCAAAGTCCCGCCTGGATTCGAACCAACAACCTTCGGCAAGAAGGTTCACGGGAGGGTGGAAAGGCCGTGGGAGTCACAGTGCTCAGAGAGGCGCACGTTTGAAGGTTCTGTTTTGATGGTTCTGTTTAGACAGAGGGGAAAATCGTTAAAATACAAATCATCAAAACGGCACATATTTGTATATACTTCTAATCACAGATAAATTATTACCTTGTACAGTCGACTTCGGTCCTCCTGGCTGTCTCACACGTCTTCTGGAGAGTTTGTTCGTCTGCTTACTTGAGTCAGTCCCATGTTGAAGTGCCGAGGTTTCCCTCTCAATCTCAATTTCACCAATTCAGTTACACAGCAATTTGTCCCTGCACGGGGAGTGGGGTTTCAGAACACAGCAATGCTTTTACTGCTTTTTCAGTTTCTTGGTTGTCTTTGGATACCAATCTTTCAGCCCTGGCTAACAGATCTGAAAAATGTATCATAAAAAGTTATATTTCAGCAATCTATGAACAACTGAGCTGTTCATAAAAACAAAACAAAACAAAACAAAAAAAAAAAACTGTATGTAAAATACCAATGTCTGTTTGCGTGAGGGTTATTCCTTCAAACTCATCGGCGCTGACTTTAAAGATACAGAAAATTACACTTAAAAATCTAGAATAAAAATAGAACAACTTTCAGGTTAAAAAGATCACGGATTGCTTACCAGGATAAATTGGCATATGGTGAACCTCTACTGTGACTTCTAAAACACAGTTATTCGTAAATAGTCGTTAATCATTAATAGTTCATTCATTAATAGTTTTCTAAAACTATTTAGAAAACTACAGAGAAAAGTTTGGGAAGAATTTGAGGCTTACCGGTAGTCATCTTTGCAGCCATCTTTGTTTGTTACACGCGCTCGCAGACGGTGAAGCTTCCGATGAAGTTCTGGAGGACTGAGCTAATGACTGTGAGATGATCATGTATATATTCGCTTTACAATGCTTGGCGAGAAGGAAAAAAAAAAAAAAAAGTTGATTGGCGCCGAAAAGTCTGATATTGACGATTGCCCCGGTGGACCAACTGGTGGTGATGTAGCTCCCATGGGGATACCTCCCTACACGGGAACTCTACCAAACAACAGGTTCAGGCGATATAACTCATGTTAAGAATGTTTTTCTCCAGGAGGGCCTCCAGGTCTCCAGGGGATTTAAGCTTCTTCAGTTACACACCTCGGACACCGGAAGACAACGTAGGCCCCTAAATTTCTTACTTGAGGCCACCAACTCTTTTCTCTTTTCTTCTGAACCACAGTGTTAGGGTTCTAACAGTCTAACTTTCTCCAATAGTTTTCTCTTCTCTAGTTTTCACAAATGTTTCACAAAATGTTTGTTCTGTGGAAGGTTTCTGTTCTGTGTTGTTTCTTTCTTCACAGCCTTCTTCAGCCACACCACACACCATTTTCGGTTTGATCAGTTTCAACACACCCCAGTCATTGGAAGACATCGTAGCCGACAACATAGGCCCCTCACTGGAAGATTCTTCCCGCTGATAGAGAATCAACTCCCCCGTCTTGTAACGGAACACATACCCAAAACTCCCTGTTTGACTATAAGGCTCCAAAGACCATTCTTGCTGCAAAGGCTCAGAAGGTGACGCCTGAGAACGCTGTACAAACACCGTGGATTTTTCAACTACTTTTCCACACAATTCTCTTATAACGGTCACAGCCGTCTCACCAATCACGGATGTAGAACTACTCATGTTGTCCACAGATGGCTATGCCAGGACTATGGCAAAACTGTTTTGTAACTGTTTTGTAACTGCTGCCATTCCTTTTTAAAAAAGGCGGGCAAGGGAGAAAGGCGGGACAGGCGGGAAAGGGAGGTGGGGGGGGGGGGAACAGATGTGGGCGGGTTCAGGGAAAGGTCAACCTGTCACTTTGACAAGAAGTGGTCCATTTCTTCTCTCTGAGGTCATATATGGTTTTTAAAAAGCCATGATTAAATATTCTTCACACAGATGTTTTTCTTCACATGCTGTGAAAATATGGAATTTGTGTTGACACAGAAATCACATCCACAGATGATATTCAATTATGGCTTTTTTGAACCATATATGACGTCTTTGCACTGAGTCAGTGTGACTGCATAGGTCAGTGGTTTAAGCCGCTGGCTTCTTTGCCGAAGGTTGTTGTTCGAATCCAGGCGGGACTTTGGTTTGAAGAATCAATATTCTTCACTCGCACGTTTTTGGTTTTACCGTGGTGACTGTCATGCATTGCATCACAATTTTTAGGACCAAGTATCCTCTTTAGAAATTACTGTATGGTGGGAAAGAGGATCGTATGACAGCTTATAAATCAGCACCCCTGTAACTATTCCAGCAATGAATCACAAACTAAAAAGGGAAAAAGTTATATAATTGATGTATAAAAAACACACGTGTGAAGAATATTGATTCTTTAAACCAAAGACCCACCTGGATTCGAACCAACATCCCTGGGCAAAGAAAGTCACTGGCTTAAACCACTGCCCTATGAGGTCACATTGACCAACTGCAAAGAGGTCATATATGGTTTTAAAAAGCCATGATTAAATATTCTTCACACAGATGTTTTTCTTCACATGCTGTGAAAATATGGAATTTGTGTTGACACAGAAATCACATCCACAGATGATATTCAAATTATGGCTTTTTTGAACCATATATGACCTCTTTGCAGTGGGTCAGTGTGACTGCATAGGTCAGTGGTTTAAGCAGCTGGCTTTTTTGCCGAAGGTTGTTGTTCGAATCCAGGCGGGACTTTGGTTTGAAGAATCAATATTCTTCACTCGCACGCGTTTTTTTTTACCGTGGTGACTGTCATGCATTGCATCACAATTTTTAGGACCAAGAATCCTCTTTAGAAATTACTGTATGGTGGGAAAGAGGATCGTATGACAGCTTATAAACCAGCACCCCTGTAACTATTCCAGCAATGAATCACAAACTAAAAAGGGAAAAAGGTATATAATTGATGTATAAAAAAACATATGTGTGAAGAATATTGATTCTTCAAACCAAAGTCCCGCCTGGATTCGAACCAACAACCTTCGGCAAAATCAGTCAGTGGCTTAAACCACTGATCTATGAGGTCACACTAAACCACTGCAAAGAGAGGTCATATATGGTTTTTAAAAAGCCATGATTAAATATTCTTCACACAGATGTTTTTCTTCACATGCTGTGAAATATGGAATTTGTGTTGACACAGAAATCACATCCACAGATGATATTCAAATTATGGCTTTTTTGAACCATATATGACCTCTTTGCAGTTGGTCAATGACTGCATAGGTCAGTGGTTTAAGCCGCTGGCTTCTTTGCAGAAGGTTCTTGGTTCGAATCCAGGCGCGGCTTTGGTTTGAAGAATCAATATTCTTCACACGCACATTTTTGGTTTTACCGTGGTGACTGTCATGCACTGCATCACAATTTTTAGTACCAAGTATCCTCTTTGGAAATTACTGTATGGTGGGAAAGAGGATCGTATGACAGCTTATAAATCAGCACCCCTGTAACAATTCCAGCAATGAATCACAAACTAAAAAGGGAAAAAGTTATATAATTGATGTAAAAAAAAACATATGTGTGAAGAATATTGATTCTTCAAACCAAAGTCCCGCCTGGATTCGAACCAACAACCTTTGGCAAGAAGAGTCAGTGACTTAAAGCACTGACCTATGAGGACACACTATACCACTGCAAAGAGAGGTCATATATGATTCAAAAAAGCCATGATTAAATATTCTTTACACAGATGTTTTTTCTCACATGCTGTGAAAATATGGAATTTGTGTTGACACAGAAATCACATCCACAGATGATATTCAAATTATGGCTTTTTTGAATCATATATGACGGTTCGAATCCAGGCGGGACTTTGGTTTGAAGAATCAATATTCTTCACTCACACGTTTTTGATTTTACCGTGGTGACTGTCATGCATTGCATCACAATTTTTAGGACCAAGAATCCTCTTTGGAAATTACTGTATGGTGGGAAAGAGGATCGTATGACAGCTTATAAATCAGCACCCCTGTAACTATTCCAGCAATGAATCACAAACTAAAAAGGGAAAAAGGTATATAATTAATGTATAAAAAACATATGTGTGAAGAATATTGATTTTTCAAACCAAAGTCCCGCCTGGATTCGAACCAACAAACCTTCGGCAAAAGAAGTCAGTGGCTTTAAAACCACTGACCTATGAGGGTCACACTAAACCACTGCAAAGAGAGGTCATATATGGTTTTTAAAAAGCCATGATTAAATATTCTTCACACAGATGTTTTTCTTCACATGCTGTGAAAATATGGAATTCGTGTTGACACAAGAAATCACATCCACAGATGATATTCAAATTATGGCTTTTTTGAACCATATATGACGGTTCGAATCAAGGCTGGGACTTTGGTTATGTAAGATCAATATCTTCACTCACACGGTTTTGATTTTACCGTGGTGACTGTCAATGCATTGCATCACATTTTTAGGACCGAAGAACTCCTTTGGGAAATTACTGTAATGGTGGTAAAGAGGATCGTATGACAGCTTATAAATCAGCACCCCTGTAAACAATTTCCAGCAATGAATCACACTAAAAGGGAAAAAGGTATATAATTGGATGTATAAAAAACATATGTGTGAAGAATATTGATTCTTCAAACCAAAGTCCCCGCCTGGATTCGAACCAACAACCTTCGGCAAAATAAGTCAGTGGCTTAAACCACTGACCTATGAGGTCACACTAAACCACTGCAAAGAGAGGTCATATATGGTTTTTAAAAAGCCATGATTAAATATTCTTCACACAGATGTTTTTCTTCACATGCTGTGAAAATATGGAATTTGTGTTGACACAGAAATCACATCCACAGATGATATTCAAATTATGGCTTTTTTTGAACCATATATGACGTCTTTGCACTAAGTCAGTGTGACTGCATAGGTCAGTGGTTAAGCCGCTGGCTTCTTTGCCGAAGGTTGTTGGTTCGAATACCCAGGCGGGACTTTGGTTTGAAGAATCAATATTCTTCACTCACAGGTTTTTGATTTTACCGTGGTGACTGTCATGCATTGCATCACAATTTTAGGACCAAGAATCCTCTTGGAAATTACTGTATGGTGGAAAGAGGATCGTATGACAGCTATAAATCAGCACCCCCTGTAACTATTCCAGCAATGAAGCACAAACTAAAAGGGAAAAAGTTATATAATTGATGTATAAAAAAACATATGTGTGAAGAATATTGATTCTTCAAACCAAAGTCCCGCCTGGATTCGAACCAACAACCTTCGGCAAAAGAAGTCAGTGGCTTAAACCACTGACCTATGAGGTCACACTAAACCACTGCAAAGAGAGGTCATATATGGTTTTTAAAAAGCCATGATTAAATATTCTTCACACAGATGTTTTTCTTCACATGCTGTGAATATGGAATTTGTGTTGACACAGAAATCACATCCACAGATGATATTCAAATTATGGCTTTTTTAAATCATATATGACGGTTCGAATCCAGGCGGGACTTTGGTTTGAAGAATCAATATTCTTCACTCCACACGTTTTTGATTTTACCGTGGTGACTGTCATGCATTGCATCACAATTTTTAGGACCAAGAATCCTCTTTGGAAATTACTGTATGGTGGGAAAGAGGATCGTATGACAGCTTATATCAGCACCCTGTAACTATTCCAGCAATGAATCACAAACTAAAAAGGGAAAAAGTTATATAATTGATGTATAAAAAACATATGTGTGAAGAATATTGATTCTTCAAACCAAAGTCCCGCCTGGATTCGAACCAACAACCTTCGGCAAAAAAAGTCAGTGGCTTAAACCACTGACCTATGAGGCCACATTGACCCACTGCAAAGAGAGGTCATATATGGTTTAAAAAAAGCCATGATTAAATATTCTTCACACAGATGTTTTTCTTCACATGCTGTGAAAATATGGAATTTGTGTTGACACAGAAATCACATCCACAGATGATATTCAAATTATGGCTTTTTTGAACCATATATGACGTCTTTGTACTGAGTCAGTGTGACTGCATAGGTCAGTGGTTTAAGCCGCTGGCTTCCTTTGCCGAAGGTTGTTGGTTCGAATCCAGGCGGGACTTTGGTTTGAAGAATCAATATTCTTCACACATATGTTTTTGGTTTTACCGTGGTGACTGTCATGCATTGCATCACAATTTTTAGGACGAAGAATCCTCTTTAGAAATTACTGTATGGTGGGAAAGAGGATCGTATGACAGCTTATAAATCAGCACCCCTGTAACTATTCCAGCAATGAATCACAAACTAAAAAGTGAAAAAGGTATATAATTGATGTATAAAAAACATATGTGTGAAGAATATTGATTCTTCAAACCAAAGTCCCGCTGGATTCGAACCAACAACCTTCGACAAAATAAGTCAGTGGCTTAAACCACTGATCTATGAGGTCACACTAAACCACTGCAAAGAGAGGTTATATTGGTTTTTAAAAAGCCATGATTAAATATTCTTCACACAGATGTTTTTCTTCACATGCTGTGAAAATATGGAATTTGTGTTGACACAGAAATAACATCCACAGATGATATTCAAATTATGGCTTTTTTTAACCATATAAGACGGTTCGAATCCAGGCGGGACTTTGGTTTGAAGAATCCAATATTCTTCACTCACATGTTTTTGATTTACCGTGGTGACTGTCATGCATTGCATCACAATTTTTAGGACCAAGAATCCTCTTTGGAAATTACTGTATGGTGGGAAAGAGGATCGTATGACAGCTGATAAATCAGCACCCCTGTAACTATTCCACCAATAAATCACAAACTCAAAATGGAAACATTTATATAATTGATGTATAAAAAAACAAAAACATATGTGTGAAGAACATTGATTCTTCAAACCAAAGTCCCGCCTGGATTCGAACCAACAACCTTCCGCAAGAAAGTCAGCTGCTTAAACCACTGACCTATGAGGCCACGCTATACCACTGCAAGAGAGGTCATATATGGTTTTTAAAAAGCCATGATTAAATTCTTCACACAGATGTTTTTCTTCACATGCTGTGAAAATATGAAATTTTTGTGGACACAGAAATCACATCCACAGATGATATTCAAATTATGGCTTTTTTTAACCATATATGACCTCTTGCAGTGGGTCAGCGTGACTGCATAGGTCATGGTTTAAGCCGCTGGCTTCTTTGCTGAAGGTTGTTGGTTCGAATCCAGGCGGGACTTTGGTTTGAAGAATCAATATTCTTCACACACACATTTTTGGTTTTACCGTGGTGACTGTCATGCACTGCATCACAATTTTTAGGACCAAGTATCCTCTTTGGAAATTACTGTATGGTGGGAAGAGGATCGTATGACAGCTTATAAATCAGCACCCCTGTAACAATTCCAGCAATGAATCACGAACTAAAAAGGGAAAAAGGTATATAATTGATGTATAAAAAAAACATATGTGTGAAAAATTGATTCTTCAAACCAAAGTCCCGCCTGGATTCGAACCAACAACCTTCGGCAAAATAAGTCAGTGGCTTAAACCACTGATCTATGAGGTCACACTAAACCACTGCAAAGAGAGGTTATATATGGTTTTTAAAAGCCATGATTAAATATTCTTCACACAGATGTTTTTCTTCACATGCTGTGAAAAATGGAATTTGTGTTGACACAGAAATCACATACCAGATGATATTCAAATTATGGCTTTTTGAACCATATATGACGTCTTTGCAGTGAGTCAGTGTGACTGCATAGGTCAGTGGTTTAAGCCGCTGGCTTCTTTGCGGAAGGTTGTTGGTTCGAATCCAGGCGGGACTTTGGTTTGAAGAATCAATATTCTTCACACATATGTTTTTGGTTTTACCGTGGTGACTGTCATGCACTGCATCACAATTTGTAGGACCAAGTATCCTCTTTAGAAATTACTTCATGGTGGGAAAGAGGATCGTATGACAGCTTATAAATCAGCACCCCTGTAACTATTCCAGCAATGAATCACAAGCTAAAAAGGGAAAAAGTTATATAATTGATGTATAAAAAATACAAAAACATATGTGTGAAGAATATTGATTCTTCAAACCAAAGTCCCGCCTGGATTCGAACCAACAACCTTCGGCAAAAGAAGTCAGTGGCTTAAACCACTGACCTATGAGGTCACACTAAATCACTGCAAAGAGAGGTCATATATGGTTTTTAAAAAGCCATGATTAAATATTCTTCACAGATGTTTTTCTTCACATGCTGTGAAAATATGGAATTTGTGTTGACACAGAAATCACATCCACAGATGATATTCAAATTATGGCTTTTTTGAACCATATATGACGTCTTTGCAGTGAGTCAGTGTGACTGCATAGGTCAGTGGTTTAAGCGGCTGGCTTCTTTGCCGAAGGTTGTTGGTTCGAATCCAGGCGGGACTTTGGTTTGAAGAATCAATATTCTTCACTCACACGTTTTTGGTTTTACCGTGGTGACTGTCATGCATTGCATCACAATTTTTAGGACCAAGAATCCTCTTTGGAAATTACTGTATGGTGGGAAAGAGGATCGTATGACAGCTTATAAATCAGCACCCCTGTAACTATTCCAGCAATGAATCACCACGGTAAAACCAAAAACATATGTGTGAAGAATATTGATTCTTCAAACCAAAGTCCCGCCTGGATTCGAACCAACATCCCTGGGCAAAGAAAGTCAGTGGCTTAAACCACTGACCTATGAGGTCACATTGACCAACCGCAAAGAGGTCATATATGGTTTTAAAAAGCCATGATTAAATATTCTTCACACAGATGTTTTTCTTCACATGCTGTGAAAATATGGAATTTGTGTTGACACAGAAATCACATCCACAGATGATATTCAAATTATGGCTTTTTAAAAACCATATATGACGGTTCGAATCCAGGCGGGACTTTGGTTTGAAGAATCAATATTCTTCACTCACACGTTTTTGATTTTACCGTGGTGACTGTCATGCATTGCATCACAATTTTTAGGACCAAGAATCCTCTTTGGAAATTACTGTATGGTGGGAAAGAGGATCCTTATGACAGCTTATAAATCAGCACCCCTGTAACTATTCCAGCAATGAATCACAAACTAAAAAGGGAAAAAGGTATATAATTGATGTATAAAAAAACATATGTGTGAAGAATATTGATTCTTCAAACCAAAGTCCCGCCTGGATTCGAACCAACAACCTTCGGCAAAAGAAGTCAGTGGCTTAAACCACTGACCTATGAGGCCACACTAAACCACTGCAAAGAGAGGTCATATATGGTTTTTAAAAAGCCATGATTAAATATTCTTCACACAGATTTTTTTCTCACATGGTGTGAAAATATGGAATTTGTGTTGACACAGAAATCACATCCACAGATGATATTCAAATTATGGCTTTTTTGAACCATATATGACGTCTTTGTACTGAGTCAGTGTGACTGCATAGGTCAGTGGTTTAAGCTGCTGGCTTCTTCGCCGAAGGTTGTTGGTTCGAATCCAGGCGGGACTTTGGTTTGAAGAATCAATATTCTTCACTCACATGTTTTTGGTTTTAACCGTGGTGACTGTCATGCATTGCATCACAATTTTTAGGACCAAGAATCCTCTTTAGAAATTACTGTATGGTGGGAAAGAGGATCGTATGACAGCTTATAATCAGCACCCCTGTAACTATTCCAGCAATGAATCACAAACTAAAAGGGAAAAAGGTATATAATTGATGTATAAAAAAACATATGTGTGAAGAATATTGATTCTTCATTTCTTCTATGACCTCTTTCCAGGGGGTTAGTGTGACCTCATAGGTCAGTGGTTTAAGCCACTGACTTCTTTTGCCGAAGGTTGTTGGTTCGAATCCAGGCGGGACTTTGGTTTGAAGAATCAATATTCTTCACACATATGTTTTTTTATACATCAATTATATACCTTTTTCCCTTTTTAGTTTGTGATTCATTGCTGGAATTGTTACAGGGTGCTGATTTATAAGCTGTCATACGATCCTCTTTCCCACCATACAGTAATTTCCAAAGAAGATTCTTGGTCCAAAAATTGTGATGCAATGCATGACAGTCACCACGGTAAAATCAAAAACGTGTGAGTGAAGAATATTGATTCTTCAAACCAAAGTCCCGCCTTGATTCGAACCGTCATATATGGTTCAAAAAGCCATAATTTGAATATCATCTGTGGATGTGATTTTGTGTCAACACGAATTCCATATTTTCACAGCATGTGAAGAAAAACATCTGTGTGAAGAATATTTAATCATGGCTTTTTAAAAACCATATATGACCTCTCTTTGCAGTGGTTTAGTGTGACCTCATAGGTCACTGGTTTAAGCCACTGACTTCTTTTGCCGAAGGTTGTTGGTTCGAATCCAGGCGGGACTTTGGTTTGAAAAATCAATGTTCTTCACACATATGTTTTTTTATACATCAATTATATACCTTTTTCCCTTTTTAGTTTGTGATTCATTGCTGGAATAGTTACAGGGGTGCTGATTTATAAGCTGTCATACGATCCTCTTTCCCCCATACAGTAATTTCCAAAGGGATTCTTGGTCCTAAAAATTGTGATGCAATGCATGACAGTCACCACGGTAAAATCAAAAACGTGTGAGTGAAGAATATTGATTCTTCAAACCAAAGTCCCGCCTGGATTCGAACCGTCATATATGATTCAAAAAAGCCATAATTTGAATATCATCTGTGGATGTGATTCTGTGTCAACACAAATTCCATATTTTCACAGCATGTGAAGAAAAACATCTGTGTAAAGAATATTTAATCATGGCTTTTTTAAACCATATATGACCTCTCTTGCAGTGGTATAGTGTGTCCTCATAGGTCAGTGCTTTAGTCACTGACTCTTCTTGCCAAAGGTTGTTGGTTCGAATCCAGGCGGGACTTTGGTTTGAAGAATCATATTCTTCACACATATGTTTTTTTTTACATCAATTATATAACTTTTTCCCTTTTTAGTTTGTGATTCATTGCTGGAATTGTTACAGGGGTGCTGATTTATAAGCTGTCATACGATCCTCTTTCCCACCATACAGTAATTTCCAAAGAGGATACTTGGTACTAAAAATTGTGATGCAGTGCATGACAGTCACCACGGTAAAACCAAAAATGTGCGTGTGAAGAATATTGATTCTTCAAACCAAAGCCGCGCCTGGATTCGAACCAAGAACCTTCTGCAAAGAAGCCAGCTGCTTAAACCACTGACCTATGCAGTCACACTGACCAACTGCAAAGAGGTCATATATGGTTCAAAAAGCTATAATTTGAATATCATCTGTGGATGTGATTTCTGTGTCAACACAAATTCCATATTTTCACAGCATGTGAAGAAAAACATCTGTGTGAAGAATATTTAATCATGGCTTTTTAAAAACCATATATGACCTCTCTTTGCAGTGGTTTAGTGTGACCTCATAGATCAGTGGTTTAAGCCACTGACTGATTTGCCGAAGGTTGTTGGTTCGAATCCAGGCGGGACTTTGGTTTGAAGAATCAATATTCTTCACACATATGTTTTTTTATACATCAATTATATACCTTTTTCCCTTTTTAGTTTGTGATTCATTGCGGAATAGTTACAGGGGTGCTGATTTATAAGCTGTCATACGATCCTCTTTCCCACCATACAGTAATTTCTAAGAGGATTCTTGGTCCTAAAATTGTGATGCAATGCATGACAGTCACCACGGTAAAACCAAAAACGTGCGAGTGAAGAATATTGATTCTTCAAACCAAAGTCCCGCCTGGATTCGAACAACAACCTTCGGCAAAGAAACCAGCGGCTTAAACCACTGACCTATGCAGTCACACGACTCAGTGCAAAGACGTCATATATGGTTCAAAAAAGCCATAATTTGAATATCATCTGTGGATGTGATTTCTGTGTCAACACAAATTCCATATTTTCACAGCATGTGAAGAAAAACATCTGTGTGAAGAATATTAATCATGGCTTTTTAAAAACCATATATGACCTCTCTTTGCAGTGGTTTAGTGTGACCTCATAGGTCAGTGGTTTAAGCCACTGACTGCTTTTGCCGAAGGTTGTTGGTTCGAATCCAGGCGGGACTTTGGTTTGAAGAATCAATATTCTTCACACATATGTTTTTTTATACATCAATTATATACCTTTTCCCTTTTTAGTTTGTGATTCATTGCTGGAATAGTTACAGGGGTGCTGATTTATAAGCTGTCATACGATCCTCTTTCCCACCATACAGTAATTTCTAAAGAGGATTCTTGGTCCTAAAAATTGTGATGCAATGCATGACAGTCACCACGGTAAAACCAAAACGTGCGAGTGAAGAATATTGATTCTTCAAACCAAAGTCCCGCCTGGATTCGAACAACAACCTTCGGCAAGAACAGTCAGTGGCTTAAACCACTGACCTATGCAGTCACACTGACTCAGTGCAAAGACGTCATATATGGTTCAAAAAAGCCATAATTTGAATATCATCTGTGGATGTGATTTCTGTGTCAACACAAATTCCATATTTTCACAGCATGTGAAGAAAAACATCTGTGTGAAGAATATTTAATCATGGCTTTTTAAAAACCATATATGACCTCAGAGAGAAGAAATGGACCACTTCTTGTCAAAGTGACAGGTTGACCTTTCCCTGAACCCGCCCACATCTGTTCCCCCCCCCCCCCCACCTCCCTTTCCCGCCTCCCGCCATTCTCCCTTGCCCGCCTTTTTTAAAAAGGAAGGCAGCAGTTACAAAACAGTTACAAAACAGTTTTGCCATAGTCCTGGCATAGCCATCTGTGGACAACATGAGTAGTTCTACATCCGTGATTGGTGAGACGGCTGTGACCGTTATAAGAGAATTGTGTGGAAAAGTAGTTGAAAAATCCACGGTGTTTGTACAGCGTTCTCAGGCGTCACCTTCTGAGCCTTTGCAGCAAGAATGGTCTTTGGAGCCTTATAGTCAAACAGGGAGTTTTGGGTATGTGTTCCGTTACAAGACGGGGGAGTTGATTCTCTATCAGCGGGAAGAATCTTCCAGTGAGGGGCCTATGTTGTCGGCTACGATGTCTTCCAATGACTGGGGTGTGTTGAAACTGATCAAACCGAGAATGGTGTGTGTGACTGAAGAAGGCTGTGAAGAAAGAAACAACACAGAACAGAAACCTTCCACAGAACAAACATTTTGTGAAACATTTGTGAAAACTAGAGAAGAGAAAACTATTGGAGAAAGTTAGACTGTTAGAACCCTAACACTGTGGTTCAGAAGAAAAGAGAAAAGAGTTGGTGGCCTCAAGTAAGAAATTTAGGGGCCTACGTTGTCTTCCGGTGTCCGAGGTGTGTAACTGAAGAAGCTTAAATCCCCTGGAGACCTGGAGGCCCTCCTGGAGAAAAACATTCTTAACATGAGTTATATCGCCTGAACCTGTTGTTTGGTAGAGTTCCCGTGTAGGGAGGTATCCCCATGGGAGCTACATCACCACCAGTTGGTCCACCGGGGCAATCGTCAATATCAGACTTTTCGGCGCCAATCAACTTTTTTTTTTTTTTTTTCCTTCTCGCCAAGCATTGTAAAGCGAATATATACATGATCATCTCACAGTCATTAGCTCAGTCCTCCAGAACTTCATCGGAAGCTTCACCGTCTGCGAGCGCGTGTAACAAACAAAGATGGCTGCAAAGATGACTACCGGTAAGCCTCAAATTCTTCCCAAACTTTTTCTCTGTAGTTTTCTAAATAGTTTTAGAAAACTATTAATGAATGAACTATTAATGATTAACTACTATTTACGAATAACTGTGTTTTAGAAGTTACAGTAGAGGTTCACCATATGCCAATTTATCCTGGTAAGCAATCCGTGATCTTTTTAACCTGAAAGTTGTTCTATTTTTATTCTAGATTTTTAAGTGTAATTTTCTGTATCTTTAAAGTCAGCGCCGATGAGTTTGAAGGAATAACCCTCACGCAAACAGACATTGGTATTTTACATACAGTTTTTTTTTTTTTTGTTTTGTTTTGTTTTTTATGAACAGCTCAGTTGTTCATAGATTGCTGAAATATAACTTTTTGATACATTTTTCAGATCTGTTAGCCAGGGCTGAAAGATTGGTATCCGAAGACAACCAAGAAACTGAAAAAGCAGTAAAAGCATTGCTGTGTTCTGAAACCCCACTCCCCGTGCAGGGGACAAATTGCTGTGTAACTGAAATTGGTGAAATTGAGATTGAGAGGGAAACCTCGGCACTTCAACATGGGACTGACTCAAGTAAGCAGACGAACAAACTCTCCAGAAGACGTGTGAGACAGCCAGGAGGACCGAAGTCGACTGTACAAGGTAATATATTTATCTGTGATTAGAAGTATATACAAAATATGTGCCGTTTTGATGATTTGTATTTTAACGATTTTCCCCTCTGTCTAAACAGAACCATCAAAACAGAACCTTCAAACGTGCGCCTCTCTGAGCACTGTGACTCCCACGGCCTTTCCACCCTCCCGTGAACCTTCTGCCCCTGCGAGGAGACGTAGAATACGGCAAGCGTGTACCACTCTGACCCCTGTACTTACAGCGGGACCCACGGCAGCTCCACTCTCCCTTCACCAGATCCTTTCGAACCTGCGAGGCCGATAAGGAGACGTAGGAACCAGAGACACAAGTCTAACATTGTCAGGAGATTGTTTGATGGTATATTTTATACTATATCTTCTTGACTAATAATAATAATAATATATAAAAAAATAATAACTCATCTCTCATCTAATTACAGATTCAGGGTTGAGATTAAACGAGAGCGTCCTGAACCGTCCTTCACAGGGTGGAGGGGGATACGGATACATCATTCCCAACAACAGCACGAGCACCACGAGAGCGTTCCTGAACCGCTCTTTGACAGGGTGGAGGAGGATACAGGCTGCTACATTCATTCCCAACACCCCCAAGACAAGGTAGTGCTGGAGATTTTCAATAATGTCATACGGTATATTGTTTCCTCCAATTGTAACCAAAGGTGTACTAAAACAGTGTTGAAAAAGCTGTAATTTTTTTTTTCCTTTTTCTGTCTTTTGTTTAAGATATGGATGAGGATTTCAATGTTGAATATTTTAATCAAGTACCGAATGCTTTACAAATAGCTGTTGATCAATTAAGTGATGAGGATTTCAATGTTGAATATTTTAATCAAGTACCGAATGCTTTACAAATAGCTGTTGATCAATTAAGTGATGAGGATTTCAATGTTGAATATTTTAATCAAGTACCGAATGCTTTACAAATAGCTGTTGATCAATTAAGTGAAATTCCAATCTCCATTCCAATAAATTTACATTTACAGAGCAAAATGAAAACGTCCTAGAACTTGACACCTTACAACTCATAAATGATGCCCTCGAAAACCTTAATGCAGTTAATGCAGTAGAGTTTGAAAATCATTCTCCTTCATCAGCTCTCCACACGCAAAGTGATCATGTCTTACACGCGGTAACAATCAGATCAGAGACGGATTCAGCCGAGACACAATCGGCTCTTCCTAACCCCCCTCCTGAACAGGATGAGAGGCCAGGAGAAGGGGGGTCAGAGAGCAGACCCTCACCCCATCTTTCTCCTCAGCAAGGGGGAGGAGGGCTAGGAGAAAATCCATCCGATCTCTCTCCTGAGCGGGGTGAGAGGTTTTTTAATGATTTTAACACATGGAGAACAAGACGCTCCTTTAACATTCCCACTCGGGGAAATGTGCCTGACATTGCAACATTCTATCGAGATGTAACAGGGGTTATCAGCGAATTGGTGGATGTTGCCAGACGACATAGTAGTCGCAATGATTTAATACAGTTGGAGGTGGTGGGTGAAAACGTACACAATCATGTTACAGTTGCTGTGGATGAACAAGGTGAAAATATTCTACCGGCTTTTAATGGAATGCTAGATCGGATTGTGCAGTCAAACGGTATCATTTCATCGGATGAGAATATAGAATTCATCCTTCACGTGGTGCAGAACCCAGGAGGAGGTGCCAAACGTAAGATGGAGAAAACTCTAGACTGTGAAATCATTGACAAAAAAAGACGTCACTTATTTATCGTAGACAACAGAGACAACCAGCTTTGCTTCGCCATCAGTCTAGCTCACGTTATCTACCCGAAACTTACTGAAAGAGAATGCCTTGATATTGCGAGGAAGTTGCAGCATCAGGCTGGTTTAAATGATGAGACCCCCGTCACTTTCAGTGACATTGGTAAATTTGAAAATATTCTGGGGCGTAAAATTGTTGTGTTTTACAGAACATGCCACAGTAAACCCCTCTCACATTATGAGACAAAATTCTCTGATCGTTCCAATCAGTTGTTTCTCTTTTTACTACAAAATCACTATTATGGGATAAAAAATCTCAAAGCCTTCCTGGGGTCGTCAGTCTGTAATTATTGTTACAAGACTTTTAAGCACCCCTATACCCACTTTTGTAAAGGTTACTGCGCAGTGTGCAACGATCCTGCCTGCCCCACAGAAGGGTTCAACACAGTGGTTTGCTCTGACTGTAACAGAACGTGTCGCTCACCCTCTTGTTTCACCAGACACAAATTGGTCGGTTCAAGCAGAAAGTCCAGCCTCTGCGACCAAATCAAAAAATGCGCACGATGCGAACTATACTACAGTGTCAATTTGTCGTTAGACGATGCAAAGCATCGCTGTGCGGTGAAAAAATGTAAAATCTGTGGTGAAAAACTGCAGAGCGACTCTAAAGTCGATCATAGTTGTTACATTCCTACCCTCCAACCAGACATCTCACATCCTGATTTGGTTTTTTATGATTTTGAAACATTTGTGGGTCAAAATGGAGAGCATGTTCCTTTTTTAGTGCATACAAAAACATCCAAAGGTGAAGAGAAGGCGTTTTATGGTCTTGACTGTGCTAAAATGTTTATTTTGCATTTCAGGAAGCCACGATACAAACAGAACATCTTTATAGCCCATAATGCCAAGGGGTTTGACAGTTATCTGGTGTTAAAAGGTATGTTGGAACTGGATGTGACGCCACAACAGATTCTGATGAACGGGAGTAAAATCCTCAGTTTTGAGGAATCCCATTATGGTCTCAAATTCATAGATTCCCTGTCATTTCTCCCCATGCGTCTCAGCGCTATGCCCAAAGCCTTAGGATTCACTGACAAGACCAAGGGGTATTTCCCACACAAATTTAGCTCAGAAATTCACCTCAATTACGTGGGGCCCTATCCCGTTCCGTCCGACTACGACGTAGATCGCATGACGGTGCGCGAACGGGAAGAATTTGACCCGTGGTACAACGAGGTCAGCCGAGGTACCTTTGACTTCAAAAAGGAGGCCTCGCTGTACTGCAAAAATGATGTTGACATTCTCACCCAGGGCAGTCTTAAATTTAGAGATCAGTTCCTAGGTGAGACGGGGGTAGACCCTTTTGGTTCTATCACCATAGCCGCCTGTATGAAGGTGTTTCGCACCAATTATCTGACTCCTAACACTCTGGCTATCCCCTGCCCTCACAACTATTTGAATCAGAGCAAAAGATTCTCTAGCGCATCGGTTCAATGGTTAGAATGGTTGATGCACAAAGAAAAAATCTTTATACAGCATGCTCTAAACATGGGTGAAAAACAGATTGGTGCATTTTTCGTAGACGGATATGCTGAGATTGACGGTGTAAAACATGTCTGGGAATTTCATGGATGTTTTTACCACGGCTGTCCCAGTTGCTTTGATCCCACAGTACAGTGCGATATGAGAGGCGTCACCTTTGGTGAACTGCACTACAAAAGTGAGAAGAGGGTGAGTGAGCTACAGACCACACATGGGGTTCGTGTTGTAGCATGAGAGAACACACGTGAGAACCAGATGAAAACAACATGCACGGAGGTTAAAGAATTTCTCCGTTGCTTTAACGCTCCTGAGCCTCTCAACCCCCGAAAAGCACTTTTCGGAGGTAGAACGAGCGCTTTAAAACTGCGACACACGGCAGCGCCCGATGAAACCATCCACTATGTTGATGTCACCTCACTGTACCCGTTTGTCAACAGTACTTGCTCTTACCCCTTTGGTCACCCCGTGATCATCTACAAAGATTTCGAGGACCCACGCAGCTACTACGGCTTCATCAGAGCCACTGTGTATCCTCCTCGAGGTCTTTTATTCCCCGTGTTACCGCACAAAAGTGAGGGAGGTAAATTACTCTTTACACTGTGTCGCACCTGTGCCGAAACTAACAATGAGGGTGGCCCCTGCGAACACGACGATGAGGGCAGAGCTCTGACGGGGGTCTGGGTCACCGTTGAATTCATCAAAGCTCTGGAGTGGGGTACAGGGTGGGTAAAATTACAGAAGTCTGGCACTTTGACAAGAGCAGCGACACTGTGTTTACCGACTACATACACACCTTTTTGAAAGGAAAGCAGGAAGCCTCGGGTTACCCCGCTGAGGCGACGGACCGAGAGAGCAGGGAAAAATACATCAGGGACTATCAGGAGCATCAGGGCATTCTTTTAGATGCTGGCAAAATCGAGACCAATCCTGTGAAAAGACAGGTTGCTAAATTGTGTCTCAACAGTTTGTGGGGAAAGTTTGCACAGAGAGATAATTTGTTTAAAACCACCATTGTCTCAGATCCTAAAGAATTCTTTAGTTACATGTTTTCAGGTAAATACAAAGTCGAATACTTTTCCGTTCTCCACAGCAACAGAGCTCTCATCAGGTGGAAATACACCGACAGGTACGTTCAACCCCCAGGTAAACAGAGTAATGTTTTTATTGCAGCATTCACCACAGCACACGCACGACTGAAGCTGTACAGTTATCTGGAAAAACTACAAGACAGAGTGTTTTACATCGACACAGATAGTTTAATCTATCTGGTCAAAGAGGGTGAGAAACCTCTAGAGCTGGGTAACTATTTAGGTGACCTGACGGATGAACTGGATGGTGACAGCATTCAAGAGTTTGCAGCGGTGGGTCCCAAGAGTTACGCGTACCAAACACGAAATAAAAAGAAAGTCGTCATGCGTGTGAAAGGTATCACTCAGACCCGGGAATGTTTGAGCGTGTGAGCTTTGACAGTGTCAGAGAGCTGGTGGAGGGTTACCTGAGTAATAAACAAGAGGGAAACACGATCGAGATCCGTCAACACAGCATCAGACGTGATAAAAAGGGTTTCGCATTGAGAAATGTGTCATTTGATAAAAAATTTAGGGTGGTGTATGACAAAAGACGACTCTTTGCTGACGGAACAACTCTGCCTTTCGGGTATTAGAAATGCAGGAAATTGAATTTGATCCTAGGTTTATCTTTCCTTTTTCTTGTTTAATCGTGGGTCCGAGCGGGTGTGGAAAGACCTATTTTGTAAAAAATGTATTGGAAAACTGTGACCGTGTAATAAATGTTGTACCTGACAATATCGTGTGGATTTATACCTCTTTTCAACCTATGTACTGAACTGCAAAAGATGATTAAAAACATTAAATTTGTCAAAGGTCTGCCTGATTCTTTTGAAGATGAAACACTGTTTCCTCCTGATCAAAAGCATTTGATTATTTTGGACGATGTTATTTTTCAAGCCTCTGACCATCCTGAAGTGGTAAAGATTTTTACACAGTATCGCCACCACAGAAACATGAGTGTTATGATGTTGACTCAAAACGTGTTTCACCAGGGTAAACACAGTCGCACCATCAGTTTGAACAGCAATTATTTGGTCATGTTTAAAAACCCACGGGATAAACTACAAATGAATATATTGGCTCATCAGATTTTTCCATCACAAAAGACATTTTTCTTGGAGAGTTTTGAAGACGCCACAAAAGACCCTCACGGGTATTTAATAGTGGATCTCACCCCCGTCTGCCCAGATCCGTACAGACTGAGGACGGGTGTACTTCCTCACCAGCAAGCGGCCGTTTACATCCCCAGAGCGTCGACGTAGATCATCATGTCAGCGCGTATAAAAAGAAACGCACCCCTGCTGAAGGCCCTGTACCGTGCCACACCCAAGAAACGTAGAGACATTCTTATTCACAGCTCCCCGGATTTTATCCAGACACTGTGTGAGATTTCTTTAAATCTTCTAAAAGGAAACCTCCCCCTGACTCCTTCTCAATTTAAAAAACTGAAGAGACAGAAAAAAATTATCAAACTGTTGGCTGATAAAAGAACCAGTTTAAAGAGGAAGCAACAGGTTCTAAAGAAGCAGACGGGCGGATTTCTTTTACCTCTCCTCTCAGCGGTGGTACCTTTGATCGGGAACCTCGTCGGAGGATTGATACGAAAATGACTTTGAAAAAGGCCCAAAAAATGTTTCTCGTCACCCCTCATCAACTCAACCGCCTGACGCGGCCCTCCCAGTCCATCAGAGATGTCGCGGAGGACGATTTGGATGCTAGGATGAGAGCCATCTTAAACGAGCAGGGGCTGAGCTCTCATGAAAAAATTAAAAAATATAACGCGTTACTGCAAAGATATCTGACCTTTGTGAAGCAGGATCAGACAGAGAATCTGACAGAGAATCTGACAAAGACGGAGGCAGAGGCAGATTCTGGGACGGACGTACGGACGTCCGATAGCATCATCGACGACGTGTTGCAGAGCCTCCCACCGCGAGATCGCAAGAACGCCGAATACGTCTTAAAGAAATTATCCGACCGTCACGATGTTTGGAATACAAAAGGGGAATTTGTGTACCGGGGCAACGTTGTAAAAGGGTCTCACATGATCGATCTATTCAAACGACTCTTGTTTCCTTTTAAAAAGAAAAAATCAGAGGGTTCTGAACCTCCCGGATGGACACATTTTTTAAATACTCTCTCAGAATTAAACATCCCTTTGTCTTCTATAAGTAACCCAAAAGCGCGTAATCAATACCGACTCCTCAAGATGGATGCGATCGGATCTCAAGACTCTGAAACACCTGCGGATCTACCGTCAAAAACTAGAAGACGAACAAATGACCCCCCGCGTTGGATTAACATTTCATCGTGAATAAATGTAATACACAAAGTTTTGTCTTTTACCAATAAAGCGTTTATTAAACATTTTTTCGAGCGTACAGTCATTCATTCAAAAACTTTAAAAATCTTTAAAACATTGCAAAAAACAACACCCCTGCTTGGAGGGACCATTGATTTTATTTCTAATACAGCGCTGATATTTCCTCACATAGTCGTACACCATGAAGTCATTCTTTATTACATCATCATTGTACAAAGACAGTACTTGATCAAAAGATAGCCCGCACGCGCGGTGACAGAGGTAATAGATGCAATGTTGTCCGCAGACCGTCGACATGTGGTGCTGCAACTGAACGTCGTGGTACTCAATGTTTTTAGAACGTTTTTCCAGAAACTGTAAGATGCTCGGGGGTAGTGATCAAAGACCGGCGGAAATCCATAAGAATCAAAAAAGGTGGCTATGCCACCATTTTCCAGCGTCAAAGCTAACCAGTGCTCCCCCGGCATGTGAGCCGGATGTGTGTTGACGATAAAGTAGGCCGGGGTTCTAAAAGAGGGATTCAGCATGGGCAGTTGATCGGACGCCCACACCCCGCAAAACACATCTCCCAGCAGGCTATGCAGAAGGTTCTCTAGTTGAACGTTGTCCATCTTTTAATAATAGTCCACCAGCACCTGCCTCTTGGCGTTGATCTCCAGAATAGAATCGTAACAGGCGTAGACGATAAGGGTCGCGGTGTGCTGCAGGGGTGTTCTAAATCTCAACTCCAGCCTGAGGTTTCCGTTTGAGACGGTAGACAGTCGTCGTTGAATCAGAATCAGAATCAGAAGAAGGTTTGTTGCCATTGTTCATGTAATACACAGTATTACACAAACTAGGAATTTGTCATGGTGTGCCGCTGCGACATTCAACATAACACTAGACATCAACACCACACTAGAATAAGATAAATAAAATAAAATAAGACTTATATACAGTATATACATAAATAGTGAGTGGTAAGAAATAGTGCAGGTCCATGAGGAGTAATGTATTGTTTATGAGTCCGACTGGCTGCTGTACATGGTGCTTAGTGATAAGTCACTTGGTGTTCAGCAGCCTGATGGCAGAGGGGAAGAAGCTGTTAGTGTAGCGGGAGGTTCTGGTCCGAATGGACCGTAGTCTCCTGCCTGAGGGGAGGGGGGGAAAACAGTCCGTGACCAGGGTGGGAAGGGTCGGCCGTGATCCGACCTGCACACCTCCGGGTCCTGGAGATATACAGGTCCTGGATGGATGGGAGCCTGCAGCCCATCACCTTCTCGGCAGCGCGCACGACGCGCTGCAGCCTCAGTCTGTCCCTGACGGTGGCACCAGCAAACCACACGGTGATGGAGGAGGTGAGGATGGACTCGATGATGGCCGTATAAAACTGCGCCAACATCCTGGGAGGCAGATTGAGCTTCCTCAGCTTCCGTAGGAAGAACATCCTTTGCTGGGCCTTCTTGATGAGGGAGCTGATGGTTGGCTCCCACTTAAGGTCCCGGGTGATGGTGGTGCCCAGGAAGCGGAAGGAGTCCGTGATGGTGACGGGGGAGTCCATAAGGGCAAGGGGGGGCAAAGGGGCTGTGACTTTCCTGAAGTCCACAATCATCTCCACTGTCTTCTGAGCGTTCAGCTGCAGGTTGTTGTGTCCGCACCAGGACACCAGTCGAGCCACCTCCCTCCTGTAGGCATTCTCGTCGCCATTGGAGATGAGCCCGATGAGGGTGGTGTCATCCGCAAACTTGATCAGTTTGACAGACTGGTGGCTTGAGGTGCAGCAGTTAGTGTACAGGGAGAAGAGGAGGGGGGAAAGTACACAGCCCTGGGGTGATCCAGTGCTGATGGAGACAGAGTCGGAGACTCTTCCCCAGCCGCACATACTGCCTCCGATCCGTCAGGAAGTGAGTGATCCACCTGCAGAGGGAGGCAGGCACACTAAGCTGGGACAGCTGGTCCTGTAGCAGAGCGGGGCGGATGGTATTGAATGCAGAGCTGAAGTCCACCAACAGGATCCTCGCGTAGGTTCCCGGGGAGTCCAGATGCTGCAGGATGGAGTGAAGGGCCAGGTTGACCGCGTCGTCCACAGATCTGTTAGCTCTGTAGGCGAACTGCAGTGGATCCAGGAGGTGGGTGGTGATGGATCAGGTGGACCATCACGTGATCAGACAGTCCTAGCGAAGCACGGGGGACGGCCCGATACGCGTCCTTCACTGTGGTGTAGCAGTGATCCAGCCTGTTGCCCTGGTGGGGCATTTGATGAACTGTTTGTACCTGGGGAGCTCGTATCTCAGGTTGCTCTGATTAAAGTCACCAAGCACGATAACCAGAGCGTCGGGATAGGCCCGCTCCACTTGTTGAATACAGTCCGCGAGCGTGCGCTGAGCCTCGCGCACGTCCGCATCTGGCGAGATGTAAACAGAGGCCAGAATGAATGAAGCGAACTCACGCGGAGAATAGAAGGGTCTTGATGGAGAGGTGTTCCACAGCAGGAGAACAGTGCTGGGAGATCACGGTCACATCAGTGCACCAGTCGCTGCTGATGGAGAAGCAGACTCCACCGCCTGCTCTCTCCCCAGAGAGCGCCAGGAACAGCTGGAATCCCCTGAGGAGGAACAGCTGGAACCCCCCGAGGAGGAGCGGCTGGAACCCCCGAGGAGGAGCAGCTGGAATCCCCCGAGGAGGAGCGGCCGGAATCCCCCGAGGAGGAGCAGCCGGAACCCCCCGAGGAGGAGCAGCTGTCCGGTGTCTCTTTCCTGAACCAGGTTTCAGTGAAGCAGAGAACACACGAGGTGGAGAAGTCTTTGATCCGCATCAGCAACTTCAGCTCGTCCATTTTGTTCCAAAGTGAGTTGGCGTTGGACAGAAAGATCCCAGGCAGCGCCGTGCGCGAGCCTCTCCTGCGTCGTCTCGCCAGGGCACCGGCCCGTCTTCCTCTCCTCCGCCGTCTCACCTTTTGGGCCAAAAAGTGAACCAGGTCGGCTGCAGGAGCCAGAAAACTGGAAGTAAGTCCGTGGGGGTGAGAGTTCTGATGTTTAATAGCTCTTCATGGGTGTAAGAGCAGGCAGACACACAATTAACAAACAAAAATAGACAAACAAGAACGCAGCGAGACGCCAAGGCGACCGCTCTGGGCGCCATCTTGGATATATGGATACGTCTGAGATGTTCAGCCATCGTAGCTCTGGTGCAGTAAAGATGAAGTATTCTACATATACGGCTGAATATATAGTTAGAACTAAATGCATCAGTGAGGCCTTCCTTCCTCTCACAGCATCATTAACAGCTTCACAGGCTGAAACAGGCCATTGATATTTAGACTATTGATCAACGGCTGCTCCTGTTAGGAGAATCAATAGAAGAATCAGGTCGTGCCCCCACAATAGAACATGGCTGCACGAGTGTGCACTGTAGCGCACGGCTGTGCCGCTCCGCCCCCACGGTGAGGGCGTCCACGGTCTGCGTCCGTCTCAACACCGTCTCAACGCCGTGCCGCTCCGCCCCCACGGCGAGGGCGTCCACGGTCGGCAGCCTCCACCCGTCTCAACACCGTGCAGCTCCGCCCCCAAGGCGAGGGCGTCCGCGGTCGGCGGCCTCCGCCCGTCTCAACGCCGTGCCGCTCCGCCCCCAAGGCGAGGGCGTCCGCGGTCTGCGGCCTCCGCCCGTCTCAACGCTGTGCCGCTCCGCCCCCACGGCGAGGGCGTCCGCGGTCTGCGGCCTCCGCCCGTCTCAACGCCGTGCCGCTCCGCCCCCACGGCGAGGGCGTCCGCGGTCGGCGGCCTCCGCCCGTCTCAACGCCGTGCCGCTCCGCCCCCACGGCGAGGGCGTCCGCGGTCTGCGGCCTCCACCCGTCTCAACGCTGTGCCGCTCCGCCCCCATGGTGAGGGCACGCCGTCCCGTCTAGAGCGGAGCGTGAACATCTGTGAGGGCTTTGAAGAGTTCCTGTGTGAGACACCTGGTGATGTGACCAGTGTCACCACTGTGTCCTCCACAGCCTTGATGGGGCTGAAGAACAGGTGACCCGACAGCATGGACCCGCTACACCTGCCTCAGGTAACCGTCTTGGTGGCGTCGCTCTAGAACGGAACCGTTTCATTCAGGGTGGCGCCGACGGCGATATCCTAGTGTGTGTGTGTGTGAGTGAGTGAGTGAGTGTGTGTGTGTGTGTGTGTGAGTGGTGTGTGTGTGGTGTCTGTGTGTGTGTGTGTGTGTGAGTGGTGTGTGAGTGAGTTTGTGAGTGTGTGAGTGAGTGTGAGTGTTTGAGTGGTGTGTGTGTGTGTGAGTGAGTGAGTTTGTGAGTGTGTGAGTGAGTGTGTGAGTGTGTGAGTGAGTGTGTGTGTGAGTGTGTGAGTGAGTGTGAGTGTTTGAGTGTGTGTGTGTCTGTGTGTGTGTGTGAGTGTGTTTGTGAGTGTGTGTGTGTCTGTGTGTGTGTGTGTGAGTGAGTGTGTGTGTGAGTGAGTGTGTGTGTGTCTGTGTGTGTGTGTGTGTGTGGTGTCTGTGTGTGTGTGAGTGTGTGGTGTCTGTGTGTGTGTGAGTGTGTGAGTGAGTGAGTGTGTGTGTGTGTGTGGTGTCTGTGTGTGTGTGAGTGAGTGTGAGTGAGTGAGTGTGTGTGTGTGTGTGTGGGTGTGTGTGTGTGTTAGTGTGTGTGCTGTATGAGTGGTGTGTGTGGGTGTGTGTGTGTGTGTGTGTGTTAGTGTGTGTGCTGTATGAGTGGTGTGTGTGGGTGTGTGTGTGTGTGTGTGCGTGTGTGTGCGTGTGTGTGTGTGTGTGTGCGTGTGTGTGCGTGTGTGTGCGTGTGTGTGCTGTCCATTCTAACATCAATATCAAATTGATCCAAGGTAGTTTTCTCTGTCAACTGGACTGGGTTTCTTCTCTTGAAGACGTTTCGCCTTCTATCCAGAAGGCTTCTTCAGTTCAAGCCTTCTGGATAGAAGGCGAAACGTCTTCAAGAGAAGAAACCCAGTCCAGTTGACAGAGAAAACTACCTTGGATACAATGACCTGGATGACTGAGAATTTACACAGACATCAAATTGATGTTTCTGTTCGTTCCTTTCAGACATTTTCTGTCCCCCAACAAAGTGACACTGAGAAAAAACACAACCGACGGTATTTATTAAGAAATTCCGGTACTGTCCATGACAACACAAGGCTGCTTTGTTGCAGACGGATGGTTGTTGCTGGTTGTCATTCCTTGGAGAACGGCCACATCTGGGCCGTGTGGCGTAAGAGTGATCTGGCTGGTTTGTCATCAAACGTGGCAACAATGCCGCCTTGTCTCCAGATCCCTCAGAACTACTTGAGTCGCCCTGATCACAACTGTTTCATGCAGCTTTGTTCTTTTCTTTGATTCTGGACAACGTGCTCGTGTTCTTTGATGATCTGTGCTACTGTATCAGAACCTGCTACTAATCACGACCCTGGAAAGATGCAGCTCGATGGCACATGCGCTGCCTTTGTTCCTAAAGTCTTTGATGTCTTCTGTCATATGTTTCTTTAGGCTGATTCTGAAACTTTGGCTTTTGTCCCCTTTCGTTGGTCCACGTTACTAATATGGGTATTATGGGCTGTCCCAGTCCCGGTCGTTGGCCTGTCAAATGTCACTTTGGAGCAGTTCCATCAGCCAACTAAACCAATTCAAGTTAGTTGCCATTTCAAAATAAAGAGTTCAGAGTGAAGGGGTCTCACATTTGGGAGGTGCGTTTGGGCCCCATGTGACTAAAGCAGCTTTGAGAGAGAAGGTTGATGTAGGTTCATCCAGAAAATGATCAAAACAGCTTTCTGTGATCTGCTCCCCCACAACTATCGTTGCTCCTCTCTCTGTCTGATTTCCTGTCCCGTTACTGACAACCAACTTTGGACCATCGTTAATGACTCATTCAACCTTTAAACCATCTCCTGTACGATGGTGTTTGGGGACGGAGACTCTAAATCAGGGGGCTCACACTTTTTCATGATAGGCTGATTGTTACGACTTGGCTCAAAGTTGTAACAAAAGGAGGGAATCAGCACACAGAAATATCAAATTATCTGGATATGTTTATTAAGAAACCGAAAGTGCTGAAAATAAAGATTCAAACCCAAACTAAAATGATGAGATGGCCATGACGTATGGTGGCAGCAGCCCAGCCCAGAGAGAGACTAAGGAGAACCGCCCCTTTTATGCCCTCTGGCTCCTCCCAGCTCGCAGGTGAAACCAGTCTCACTGACGTCAGTGAGACTGGTTTCACACTGATATTTTTAAATGTCACGCCGCGATCGACCGACTGGTAGATCCCGATCGACCGGTAGATCCCGATCGACCGGTAGATCCCGATCGACGTAATGGGCACTCCTGCTCTAAAGAGAAGGTGTGTAGTTCACTCCTGAATTGTTCCTTCACTCACTTGATTGCAGGTCTACTGCCAGCAGGACGCTACAATGGCCCGAGAGATCCTGCTGAAGGTTCTGGAGGATTTAACTGAGGAAGAATTCGCTAAATTCAAATTTTACCTGAAAGATCCTGGAATCATGGGAGGCTTCAACCCGATTAAAAACTACCGACTACAGACCAGAGAGAGGACGGTCGTTGTGGATTTGATGGTGAAGGCTAACAAAGATCAAGGAGCCGTGGAAGTCACCAAGAAGATTTTAGAGAAGATACCTCGGAACGACATTCTGCAAAATCTTTCAGCTGTCAGTTCAGATCCAACAGGTCAGTGACGCTTGTTTCAGTTTCTGTTCTAAAGCCTTTAATGCAGGCGAGTTCAGGACCAACAGACTGGGGAACTCATTCATCCCCCGAGCCATCAGGCTGTTCAACTCCTCACAGGGGGGGAGGAGGGCCAACAGGAGAACTGGAACATTTTTATAGTTTTATATTTATATTCATATTCTATTTTTAATTTATTCTATTTTATTTCTTATTTTATTCAATATCAATATCAATATCAATCTTTATTTATATGGCACTTTTCATAGGCTAGGTAGCACAAAGTGCCTCACAAAGGATAAAAACAGCAAAGAGAACAACAGAATTAAGAAAAGGACAGACACACACATGCATACAACACTCTTACACACACACCCACACACATAAACAAGCTGAGGCAAGCTGAGACATGGCTGGGCACCGAGACCTGAGGCGAAGGAGACGCCACTATTACATTTTTATAGTTTTATATTTATATTCATATTCTATTTTTAATTTATTCTATTTTATTTCTTATTTTATTACATTTTTATTATCTTTAATAGGTTTGATGGGGTGTAATGGTGGTGGGAAATTTTGTACAGTGCTGTACGTTTCTTTGGAGATGCTAATTTCCCTGATGGACCCCCCCTAAAGGGATCAATAAAGTACTCTGAATCTTGAATCTTGAGGTTAAAGGTTAAACTGTTTCTCTAGTTGGTTATCAGTGTTGCTGAGGTCAGTTTTGCTGCACAGCATCTATGCGTAGTGGAGAATAAGCAAGTGAATCCCTTCATTGACTTTAGCCAGGTGGTATAATCTTTATTATAGGAACAGGAACTACTCAGCTTCCCGCGCTCTTAACCAGAACATATAAGGAGCAACAACGTCACGTTCTACAGGTGACATAAACATTGTATGATGGTGGGTTTCTTCTTTGTACAGTCTCAATGGTTGTACCTGGCTGTGTGCTCTCAGTCTGTTCAGGTAAGGGCTCAGCACCATCATTTGGTATATATTGACATAATCCATTTTTGTCCTTGTCATCAACATAAATTTCCCTTTTATCATTGACCTTGGGGTGCAGCTCCCAATCACTATACCTAATGTATGACTCACAATTCTGTGTTTCTTTTTTCCGTTCCAGTCTTGGTTGTGAACTTCACCAATCTGTGTTTCTGAACCTTTTCTTTCTCTGGATAATACACCAAGTACGCTGGGCTGTTTTTATCATAGCCCACAAAAATACCCTGCTCACACTTAGAGTCTAATTTCCCTTTGTCTAAGTGTTTGTAGGCATAGCATAGTGATCCAAATTTTTGCATTTTAGCTATGTTTGGTTCTTTTCCTGTAAATAGCTGGTATGGCATTTTCTTTGTTCGCCTACTGTAGCATTTGTTTCTAACATAAGCAGCTGTCTGTACAGCATAGTTCCAAAGTGTATTTGGTCAGTTACTTTCTAACAGTAGGCACCTGCCCATTTCATATAGGGTGCGTCAGCCTCTTTCTGCTGTACCATTTCGATGGGGTGAATAGGGTGCAGACGTTTCATGTCTGATTCTATTCTTAATTAATAGTGTCTGGAAGTCTTTACTTGTGTATTCTGTGCCATTATCAGATCGAATACATCGGACCTCTCCATATGGAGCTACATCTGCCAAGAAACACTCCGTTGCTTGCACTGCATCACTTTTAGCTTTTAGAAAATATATCATCATGGTACCTGAATAATCATCTGTAAAAGATTGGGCATATCTGTAGCCCCCTATGCTAGGTGTTTGCATGGGACCTGCTAGATCAGTGTAAACTAACTCTAAGGGTTTCTTGTCCTTTGTTCTAGGTTCTTTGTTTCTTGTCTGGGTGAATTTTCCCTTTGTGCACACTTCACATAATTGTGTCTGTCTGACTACACTTCCCTTCATCG
The DNA here is from genome assembly GCF_901000725.2 of Takifugu rubripes. Classification (NCBI taxonomy): domain Eukaryota; kingdom Metazoa; phylum Chordata; class Actinopteri; order Tetraodontiformes; family Tetraodontidae; genus Takifugu; species Takifugu rubripes. Next base: position 19,578,670 of record NC_042305.1, on the reverse strand, counting down.
CCATCCCTTTCACAAGACCTTATAACTTTTGTCGTCATCGTAATTACAATGACCTAGTATTTCATGCCAGGTTTGAGCATCATGACATGCTTTACATTGGTCGACATTGTCTTCTTTTGATGACAAGTAATACAAGTTACCACTCTGGTGGATGTCAAATCTGTTACCGTTCCTGGTGACCATTCGGCTGTCCCCCTTTTGGAAGGTGATTGTCGCTGCTCCATTTGTGGTCCTTGCCACAGAAAAGATGTCATGCGGGTATGTAGGGGTGTATAAATCCTCTCTTAGATGTGCTCTGTGCTGTTGTCCAGCGTTGTCAAGTAGGCAGATTGTCGCCGTTCCTCTTCTTTGTGCTATTCCTCTGAACTTTGTTCCGTCGACTAACTCCACTGAGTGTGAGTCAGGTTGGAAAGTGTCATTGAAGCTCTCAAACTTCCTAATGTCATTAACGATGTGGGATGTCGCACCCCCATCCACCATGATGCCCTTTATCTTCACACAGGCTGGTGGTCTTTCATCCTTTTTGTCTTGAGCCGTGAAGAAAAAGTCTTCTTTGTCATTGTCTTGTTCCTCTACGAACTTCCTGGCACCGTCTTGTCCCCCTTTTTCTTGCACAAGGATTGTTGGTGTGTGTTACTCTTACAGTAGCCACACCACACGTATCTATTGCACTTCCTTGCCTTGTGGCCTTTTATTCCACACCTGTAGCACTTTACATTGGCATCTTCGTCCTTTTTGTTGCTGGTGTGTGCCTTGGGGGGTCCTTTTCCTTCTTTCACATGTGTCTTCATCACATTATCTGTAGACTCTGCCTTATTCATTTTCTCACTCTCTTCATAAACTCGTAGTCTTCTCTTAAAGTCAGCAAATGTAACATTCTCCTCGTTCTGTGTTACATGGACTGCGAGGGGTTTAAATGAATCAGGTAGTCCATTAAGTACCATGGCTACAATTCAGTCCATCACTCAAGACTTCACCTGCATCTTTCAAAGCCATTATTATATTTTCAGCTTTGATTATATAATCAGTTACATTCTCACCATCTTTCATTTGTAACTTGGTCAGTGATGTGTATAGAATAATAATCCTTGGTTTGCTTTTTTGGGAGTAATGTTCCCTCAATATTTTCAGGGCTTTCCCTCCATCATCAGCTGCTTCGTGTCTTATGATGGACAGGTTTTTATCGTCTATTAGCCTGATTAACTCAGCATAACGGTCAGCATTTTTCCTCCTGTCTTCAGCTTGCTCCTCATTTGTCCCGCCATATAACGTTGTCAAAAGGGTCTCTTTTAATTTTAAAATGTGCAGGTGACCCAAGAACCTCGTTTCCCATTGGTCGTATCTTTCTTCTAAGCCATCAAAAACTAGTTGCGGAGCTGGGGTTGCGGTTCTGTTAGCCATTTCAGCGTAATATATCGGGAAAACTTCATTCGAGTTTTGACTCACTTATCTCCAAGTTGTCCACCGAAGCTCCGTGTTATTCCGTCTTGTTCACTTCTTCCGACAGTTCCGAATGCTATCCTTGTGTCCAACATAGCCTGGGCCCATAAACTGTCAAGGTGGTCAGTTTTGCTGCACAGCGTCTATGCGTAGTGGAGCATAAGCAAGCGAATCCCTTCAGTGACTTTAGCCAGGTGGTATAATCTTTATTATAGGAACAGGAACTACTCAGCTTCCCGCGCTCTTAACCGGAACATACAAGGAGCAACGTCGTCACATCCTACAGGTGACATAAACATTGTATGACAACAAAATAAAGGTACCGTAATCAATAGGGTAAGGGCGTTATCAAATAATAACACTTAACATTGAGAATAAAGTGTTGAACGGAGAACAGAAAGCTCAAAACACGTCGGGTAAAACATCCAGAGTTGTTTAATGATGATATTCATAAAGCACTTTAAAAGCAATCATTACAATTATAAAGTAGCTCAGATAAAAATAGGTACAAATGAACACGGGAAAAAAAACAACACAAACAATAAAAGCAGGATCAAAGTCTCATAGCCGGAAAAAGGTGCATTTTGAGATGGCTTTTAAAGATGTGGAGTAAAGGAGGCTGTCTAACGTCCGATGGCAGATGGCTTCATGATTTAGGAGCAGCACTCCAGGTGGTTCTGCTGAGATTCTGGTGCCTCCGGGAGCCGATCAGCCGCCCTGAGGCCCAAAATCACAAGATTGCTGCATCAGAGGACTTTACAGGCTGCACAGGTGTGACCTCCTCCGTCCTCAGGCCCTCAAAGCAGGTCAGGAAAAACCTGGAGAAACCTGGAGGAGATCCACAGCTGAGGGATCCGTCTCCCTGGGACGGGCAGACGTGCAGCAGAGGCCACGTGCACAGAGCACATCAGCATTAACAGTAATATAGCAGGTCCAGGTGCATCTTCAGACGTCCTCATCAGAGATGTGGCCCACCTTCATCCTCCGGGTCCTGATGGAGCGAATCCAGGATCAGCAAGACCAGAGAAAACCAAGACCGGCAATATGTGCATTTATATAGGAGAATATGGGAACGGGCAGGAGAGGACAGACGGGCCATGCTGTAATAAAGGCATGGATAGAGGTGTAAAAAAGGCATGGATAGAGGTGTAATAAAGGCATGGATAGAGGTGTGATAAAGGCATGGATAGAGGTGTGATAAAGGCATGGATAGAGGTGTAATGAAGGCATGGATAGAGGTGTAATAAAGGCATGGATAGAGGTGTAATAAAGGCATGGATAGAGGTGTGATGAAGGCATGGATAGAGGTGTGATAAAGGCATGGATAGAGGTGTGATGAAGGCATGGATAGAGGTGTGATAAGGGCATGGATAGAGGTGTAATAAAGGCATGGATAGAGGTGTGATGAAGGCATGGATAGAGGTGTAATAAAGGCATGGACAGAGGTGTAATAAAGGCATGGATAGAGGTGTAAGAAAGGCATGGATAGAGGTGTGATAAAGGCATGGATAGAGGTGTGATAAGGGCATGGATAGAGGTGTGATGAAGGCATGGATAGAGGTGTAATAAAGGCATGGACAGAGGTGTAATAAAGGCATGGACGGAGGTGTAATAAAGGCATGGACAGAGGTGTAATAAAGGCATGGACGGAGGTGTAATAAAGGCATGGACGGAGGTGTGATAAAGGCATGGACGGAGGTGTGATAAAGGCATGGACGGAGGTGTGATAAAGGCATGGACGGAGGTGTGATAAAGGCATGGACGGAGGTGTGATAAAGGCATGGACGGAGGTGTGATTAAGGCATGGACGGAGGTGTGATAAAGGCATGGACGGAGGTGTAATAAAGGCATGGATAGAGGTGTAATAAAGGCATGGATAGAGGTGTAATAAAGGCATGGATAGAGGTGTAATAAAGGCATGGATAGAGGTGTAATAAAGGCATGGATAGAGTGACCATCATAACGACTAACGTCATTAAAATGTCATAAATTTAGAGTTAACTGTTACCAAGACACACAGGAAGTGGTCTGACTGAGGAGGCATGCTTAGGGTTAGGGTTAACCCATCCTTCCAGATGAAGCTGCACCGCCTTTTCTTGGAATGGAGGTTTGTGTCCTATCAAGTTCAGAACTCATGATCAACCCTTCGGACCTGCTGAGACCCGCCACCACTTTCATTGTTTTTCCTGATCTGGAATCAGTGAAACTTGATCCAGTCTGAAACTTTGAGCGTCAGATCTCAACAGCAGCATCAACAGCAAATTGCTGCAGCGTCAGTCTGAAAGAATTCCAGTCGTACCTGCTTTAAAAGCTCTTCTGAGTTCTTTACTTAAGTTTTTGGGATTGTTTTACTCCAGTGATGCTGTTCTTGTCTTTTTGAAATGTGAAGCCCAACTGGACCTGAGAAGAAGATAAACTGTAAAACATCAGCTCAAAGCACTCTGGAATAAATATATAATATATTCATATCTGCTGAATATATCGACTAACACATGTGCATGTATATTTTGCTTTAAGGTCCCACATGTGAACACGTCCCCATCGGCTCTTATCAATCAAACCTTCAGTCAAACCTGAGGAGCAGGTTTATGTGTGTGCAGGAAGGCTGTGATGAGAAGGTAGACGAGCAACGACTGGACGACGTCTACACACAGCTGTACGTCACCACCGGTGGCGACATACACATCAATGCTCAGCACGAGGTCACTCAGATTGACATGGTTGGGAACCCTTCAGACACAGAACAACCCATTAGTCCCAGTGACCTGTTTACACCTCCAGCTGGGAAAGATAAACCCATAAGAACTGTTCTGACCAGCGGAAATGCAGGAGTTGGCAAAACCTTTCTAATCCGCAAGTTTGTGTTGGACTGGGCAGAACAACGAGCCAATCAAGACGTGCATCTCATATTGCCGTTCACCTTTCGCCAGCTGAACCTGTTGAGGGGGACACGCCTATCCTTGGCTGAACTCACTCATAAGTGCATCCAAGAGTCCAGGGCCATTAAAATAGAGGCTCTTAACAGCATCTTTACAGCTCTGCAGTCATCAGGAGACGCCAAATTTGACAGTTGTAAATTCAAGCTTCTGTTTATCTTGGATGGGCTGGATGAGAGCCGACTAGAAATGGACACCAGAACCAATGAATTCCAGGAGGCGGATATAGATGTGAAGGCACCGTGCTCGGTGGAGGTCCTGCTCACAAACCTCATTAACAGAAGTCTTCTCCCCTCCGCTCGACTCTGGATAACCACGAGGCCCGCGGCAGCCAATCAGATCCATCCGGATTTTGTGGACATGAGGACAGAGGTGCGAGGGTTTACTGACGTGCAGAAGGAAGAGTACTTTAGGAGGAAGTTCAAGGAGGAGGAGCAGGGGTGCAGAATCATCTCTCACATCAAGGCATCTCGAAGCCTCCATATCATGTGTCACATCCCAATCTTCTGCTGGGTCACTGCAAAGGTTTTTGAGGATGTGTTGAAGATGCGAGAAGAGCTGCCCAAGACTCTCACAGCGATGTACATCTCCTTCCTGGTTGTTCAGTTCTCACTGAAAAACAAGAGAGGAGACGGGAAAGGTCCACAATGGAGTCCAGAGAGCTGTGAGATGATTCCAATTCTGGCAAAGCTGGCATTTGAACAACTGCAGAAAGGCAATGTGATCTTCTACGAGTCCGATCTAAGAGACTGTGGCATCACCGTCAGGGAGGCTGATGCCTTCTCAGGAGTGTTCACGCAGATGTTCAGAAGGCAGCAAGGACTGTTCAAGGAGGAGGTGTTCTGCTTTGTCCATCTGAGTGTTCAGGAGTTTCTCGCTGCTCTTCATGCACATTTGACATTCACCAAGTTTGGCACCAACATACTGTCAGAAACACCAACCTCATTACGTTATTTAGGCTCTAAACTGCCCAACTCCAAAATCAAACAGGCTGATTTTTACCAGTGTGCGGTGGACGAGGCCTTGCAAAGTGAAAAAGGACACCTGGACCTGTTCCTGCGGTTCCTTTTGGGTCTTTCTCTGCCGACCAATCAGGCTCTTCTACGAGGTCTAATTAACCTTGAAGGCAGCTCAGAGCCCAATCAGGAAATCATTGGCTACATCAAGGAGAAGATTGGAGAGAATCTGTCCTCAGAGAGAATCATCAACCTGTTCCACTGTCTGAACGAGCTGAACGATAGTTCACTGGTCCAGGAGGTTCAACAGAACCTCAGATCCAGAAGATTGACAACAGAAAGTCTCTCCTCTGCTCAGTGGTCAGCTCTTGGCTTCATATTACTGTCCTCAGGACAAGACCTGGAGATGTTTGACCTGAAGAAATACTCTGCTTCAGCGTGGGTTCTTCTGAGGCTGCTGCCAGTGGTCACAGCCTGCAGAAAAGCCGTGTAAGTGTTCTGCAGGTGTCTGCAGGTGTCTGCAGGTGTCTGCAGGTGTCTACAGGTGTCTGCAGGTGTCTGTAGGTGTCTGCAGGTGTTCTGCAGGTGTTCTGCAGGTGTTCTGCAGGTGTTCTGCATGTGTCTGCAGGTGTTCTGCAGGTGTTCTGCAGGTGTCTGCAGGTGTCTGCAGGTGTTCTGCAGGTGTCTGCAGGTGTTCTGCAGGTGTTCTGCAGGTGTCTGCAGGTGTTCCGCATGTGTCTGCAGGTGTCTGCAGGTGTTCTGCAGGTGTCTGCAGGTGTCTGCAGGTATCTGCAGGTGTTCTGCAGGTGTTCTGCAGGTGTCTACAGGTGTCTGCAGGTGTCTGCAGGTGTCTGCATGTGTCTGCAGGTGTCTGCATGTGTCTGCATGTGTCTGCAGGTGTTCTGCAGGTGTTCTGCAGGTGTCTGCAGGTGTCTGCAGGTGTTCTGCAGGTGTCTGCAGGTGTCTGCAGGTGTTCTGCAGGTGTCTGCAGGTGTCTGCAGGTGTCTGCATGTGTCTGTAGGTGTCTGCGGGTGTCTACAGGTGTCTGCAGGTGTTCTGCAGGTGTCTGCATGTGTCTGCAGGTGTTCTGCAGGTGTTCTGCAGGTGTTCTGCAGGTGTCTGCAGGTGTCTACAGGTGTCTGCAGGTGTTCTGCAGGTGTCTGCATGTGTCTGCAGGTGTCTGCAGGTGTTCTGCAGGTGTTCTGCAGGTGTCTGCAGGTGTCTACAGGTGTCTGCAGGTGTTCTGCAGGTGTCTGCATGTGTCTGCAGGTGTCTGCAGGTGTTCTGCAGGTGTTCTGCAGGTGTCTGCAGGTGTTCCGCAGGTGTTCTACAGGTGTTCTGCAGGTTGTCTGCAGGTGTTCTGCAGGTGTCTATAGGTGTCTGCAGGTGTCTGCAGGTGTTCTGCAGGTGTCTGCAGGTGTTCTGCAGGTGTCTACAGGTGTCTGCAGATGTCTACAGGTGTTCTGCAGGTGTCTGTAGGTGTCTGCAGGTGTTCTGCAGGTGTTCTGCAGGTGTCTGCAGGTGTTCTGCAGGTGTCTACAGGTGTCTGCAGGTGTTCTGCAGGTGTCTGCATGTGTCTGCAGGTGTCTGCAGGTGTTCTGCAGGTGTTCTGCAGGTGTCTGCAGGTGTTCCGCAGGTGTTCTACAGGTGTTCTGCAGGTTGTCTGCAGGTGTTCTGCAGGTGTCTATAGGTGTCTGCAGGTGTCTGCAGGTGTTCTGCAGGTGTCTGCAGGTGTTCTGCAGGTGTCTACAGGTGTCTGCAGATGTCTACAGGTGTTCTGCAGGTGTCTGTAGGTGTCTGCAGGTGTTCTGCAGGTGTTCTGCAGGTGTTCTGCAGGTGTCTGCAGCTGTTCTGCAGGTGTCTGCAGCTGTTCTGCAGGTGTCTGCAGGTGTTCTGCAGGTGTCTACAGGTGTCTGCAGGTGTCTGCAGGTGTTCTGCAGGTGTTCTGCAGGTGTCTGCAGGTGTTCTGCAGGTGTCTGTAGGTGTTCTGCAGGTGTCTGCAGGTGTTCTGCAGGTGTCTGTAGGTGTCTGCAGGTGTTCTGCAGGTGTCTGCAGCTGTTCTGCAGGTGTCTGCAGGTGTTCTGCAGGTGACCTGTAAATGTTCCGCAGGTGTCTACAGGTGTTCTGCAGGTGTTCTGCAGGTGTTCTGCAGGTGTCTGCAGGTGTTCTGCTGGTGGTTTGCAGGTGTCTGCAGGTGTCTACAGGTGTTCTGCAGGTGTTCTGCAGGTGTTCTGCAGGTGTCTGCAGGTGTTCTGCTGGTGGTTTGCAGGTGTCTGCAGGTGTCTGCAGGTGTTCTGCAGGTGTCTACAGGTGTCGGCAGGTGTCTGCAGGTGTCTGCAGGTGTCTGCAGGTGTCTGCAGGTGTTCTGCAGGTGTCTGCAGGTGTCTGCAGGTGTTCAGCAGGTGTCTGCAGGTGTTCTGCAGGTGTTCTGCAGGTGTCTGCAGGTGTCTGCAGGTGTTCTGTAGGTGTTCTGCAGGTGTCTACAGGTGTTCAGCAACACGCATCACATCTGGCAGCGTTTTAGGCAGTCGCAGTAGTTACTCCAAGAACTGATTTCATTCCGTATCATTGCACCTTCCGTCCTCATAAAGGTCAACTAAAGAAATAAGCCTGCGTCCCTGATTGTGCAGGAGAGAACCAGAAGGATTTCCTGCTTTCTTCTTCTTTTCTTTTTTCAGGTTGAGTCACTGCAATCTGAGGGGGAGGAGTTGTGAAGCTCTGTCCCCCGTCCTCAGCGCCTCCTCCTCTAGTCTGCTAGAGCTGGACCTGAGTAACAATGACCTGAGGGATTCAGGGCTGAACAAGCTCTCTGTTGGTCTGAAGAGTCCAAACTGCCGGCTGGAGATCCTCAGGTTAGTGCTCCTTATCAGCATCATCAGTTTTTCTAAATGGCAGCTTGAAATGTTGGTTATCTTCCAAAAAGAGGAAATATCTTTACCAAAAATGCCGACCAGCCGACCACTGTTCACTCCCACAGCTTTTAAAATGACTTAGTCTGGTTCTGGTTCCTGTGCTTCGCTCCCCAGTCAGGTCCAGGCCCCGACACACGACCCAGAACTTTGCATAAATGAGCTGTTAATTAGTGAGGATTGTGTGTGTGTGTGTGTGTGTGTGTGGTGGATGTGTGCGTGTGTGTGTGCGTGTGTGTGTGTGTGTGTGTGTGTGGTGGATGTGTGTGTGTGTGTGTGTGTGTGTGTGTGTGTGTGGTGGATGTGCTTGCATGCAGGGTATCGGGCTGTCTCATCACAGCAGAAGGATGTTCTTCTCTGGCCTCAGCGTTGAGGTCCAACCCAACCCATCTAAAAGAACTGGACCTGAGCTTCAACCATCCTGGAGATGATGGAACGAAGCAGCTCTCTGCTGTTCTGGAGGATCCAGAGTTGAGCCTGGAGGTTCTCAGGTAGATGCAAACACCCTCCCTAAAATGAAGACCTGATACTATTTATTGATGAGCATGGAGACCTTCCAGACGTTCGGTGGTTCAAGCAGCACATTGTGAGATCTGAACCACCTCTGAGCAGAGAGATGTGATGCTTTCTGGACCTTCAGGGTACGAGAACCCACATAAGGGAGAATAAAAGGGTCACGTCAGAGATACAAAAAGATCAGGTGATGCCAGCACAACCATCTGGCTGCAGCCACTGCCTGTGAGGGAATCCTTAGAGAGAAATAGGCAAAGTTCTCCTCCATGACGTTGGCATATGGAGAGATGTCACAAATCTAGCTCTGAGGTTCACAAACCGAATCAAGAGCAAACCGGTTCAGGCAGACCCAAAGTCAGGGAGGAACAGTGTAGAGCTCAAGGTTGAGGTGGTATCTGTTGAACCTCTGTCCAGCCTTGGATTTCATTTCCTCTGTGTCTTCTCCCAATCCAGACTGGACCATTGTGGGAAAGAGAGACTTAAGAGTGGTGTGAAGAAGTGTAAGTGATCAACTTGATGCGTCAGCACGTCACGCTCTGAAAAAAGCAGCAGTTAGTGGACTCAGTTGTGTTTCATGAGCTGGTTCCTGGTTCCTCCTCTCTCCCTTTAGATCACTGTGAGCTCAGCGTGGACACCAACACCGTCCACAGGTTAATCCAAGTGTCCAACAACAGGGTGATGAGGACAGTGGCCGAGGACCAACCATATCCAGACCATCCAGAGAGGTTTCAGGACTGTCTCCAGCTGCTGTGTAGCAACAGCCTAACTGGTCGCTGTTACTGGGAGGTGGAGTGGACAGGACGGGTTTGGATTTCTGTAGCATACAAAAAGATCCAGAGACATGGAAGCAGTCCCCAAAGCTGGTTTGGAAGGAATCAGCATTCTTGGAGCCTTGAGTGTACTGACAGCGGTTACTTTGTCCTCCACGATAACATAAGTGTAGACCTCCCCCCCTTATCATCCACTGATCCTCGGAGAGTCGCCGTCTATGTGAACTACCCCGCTGGCACTGTGACCTTCTACAGAATCACCACCGACACCCTGGTCCACCTCCATACCTTCAAAACCACATTCACTGAACCGCTGTTCCCCGGCTTTAGTTCATGGTCTGGGTCCTCGGTGCATTTGTGTTCGACCGCAGGAGAAGCTTCCGTCTGAAGAAACACGAGGGTTGAGCTCACGGCCTGAATATGAGTTCTAGACCTGCTGGATGTTCATCATGAAGGTCCCGTCTGTCCAACCAACCTCATCTTTCCTATTGCTGATTCCACAGGTTGTCAGGAGAGAGCAACGTGATCCTAGGAAAACTGGCTGTTTTTCTACACCTTTGTCCTTTATTTTTAATTTTCCTGGTGAGATTAAACCTCTTTTTCCAAAGCGACTCAGCCAAGTTGGCCTCATCCTTCATGATCACCATGAGAACTCACAGATGTAAACAGTAACATAGATCCCAAGAGGAGACCGAGAGCTTAGAACGGACAAGAGACAAAATTAACATCCAACATAAGAAAAGCAATGTCAATTCTCACTCAGATACATTTTTAAGGGTCTTGAATTGTCCAAGCGTGAACTATGGGGTGTTTAGAATGTTATTCCACAGCCAGCTAAATAATCATAGAGCTCTGGAAAGGCTGCCATCTAGTGGAGCAAATGTTGTAGGCACCATATAACACAACTGTGATCATCAGTATAAATCTGTATTCTAAAAAACAAGCATCTTCAGAGTCGCCCTCGACTTAAAAAATAATCTCATGATGAATCACAATACAAGAGGAAACAGCATCTGCATGTTGTCAAGAGGACATTTCTGATATTCCAATATTTATGTTTTTAACTGTCGTGCTGATCACGGCCATGCTGGGGGGGGGGGGGGGGGGGGGTGAAGGTCTAGAACAGCACCGGACTCGTGACTAAAGACGACACAAAAGCAGTCCGGGATGTTTGTCTCAACGTTGTGCCGCTCCGCCCCCGCGGCGACGGCGTCCGCGGACTGCAGCCTCCACCCGTCTCAACGCTGTGCCGCTCCGCCCCCACGGCGATGGCGTCCGCGGACTGCGGCCTCCACCCGTCTCAACGCTGTGCCGCTCCGCCCCCACGGCGACGGCGTCCGCGGCCTCCACCCGTCTCAACGCTGTGCCGCTCCGCCCCCACGGCGAGGGCGTCCGCGGCCTCCACCCGTCTCAACACTGTGCCGCTCCGCCCCCACGGCGACGGCGTCCGCGGCCTCCACCCGTCTCAACGCTGTGCCGCTCCGCCCCCACGCCCCCTAACCCTAACCCTGTGCCTCTCCGCCCCCACGGCGACGGCGTCCGCGGCCTCCACCCGTCTCAACATTGTGCCGCTCCGCCCCCACGGCGAGGGCGTCCGCGGCCTCCACCCGTCTCAACGCTGTGCCGCTCCGCCCCCACGCCCCCTAACCCTAACCCTGTGCCGCTCCGCCCCCACGGCGACGGCGTCCGCGGTCTGCAGCCTCCACCCGTCTCAACGCTGTGCCGCTCCGCCCCCACGGTGACGGCGTCCGCGGTCTGCAGCCTCCACCCGTCTCAACGCTGTGCCGCTCCGCCCCCACGGTGACGGCGTCCGCGGTCTGCGGCCTCCGCCCGTCTCAACGCTTGATTATATAATCAGTTACATTCTCACCATCTTTCATTTGTAACTTGGTCAGTGATGTGTATAGAATAATAATCCTTGGTTTGCTTTTTTGGGAGTAATGTTCCCTCAATATTTTCAGGGCTTTCCCTCCATCATCAGCTGCTTCGTGTCTTATGATGGACAGGTTCTTATCGTCTATTAGCCTGATTAACTTAGCATAACGGTCAGCATTTTTCCTCCTGTCTTCAGCTTGCTCCTCATTTGTCCCGCCATATAACAAAAGGCTCTCTTTTAATTTTAAAATGTGCAGGTGACCCAAGAACCTCGTTTCCCATTGGTCGTATCTTTCTTCTAAGCCATCAAAAACTAGTTGCGGAGCTGGGGTTGCGGTTCTGTTAGCCATTTCAGCGTAATATATCGGGAAAACTTCATTCGAGTTTTGACTCACTTATCTCCAAGTTGTCCACCGAAGCTCCGTGTTATTCCGTCTTGTTCACTTCTTCCGACAGTTCCGAATGCTATCCTTGTGTCCAACATAGCCTGGGCCCATAAACTGTCAAGGTGGTCAGTTTTGCTGTGTTGGATCGCCGTACCTCTCGTGTGTCACTGCCAATCCGCGTGTTCTTTAAATGAAGACTTCAAGTCAACAAATGTCAATTTCAAAATGTATTTAGCAAACAGAATCAATTCAAGATACAAATATTGCAGAGCTCTGGGCCAGTTCATAACCCTAGCAACAACAAAGTCAATTGTCAGGGCATGAAGTCTGACCACCTAACTATCCCTTGGCCCAGTTTATATAGAAAGACATATGTAATTATTGATGCTAATTCAGTCCAATCCAGTCCTTCTTCTTGGGTGACTTCATCTTCTTCTTCCTGCCTAATTTGGTGTTGGTGCAGTCCTTCTTCTCCATTATCTTCCCAGATGGCCAGGTCAGAGGTCTTATTCCTGTCCAGGAACTTATCAATCACCAGTAAATTATGCTGTCATGTTTTACGATGAGGGCCTACCATTTCCTGTCTGCCTGGCTCCAACTGTCTAAGCCAGGCATGGGCAAACTAAGGCCCGGGGGCCACACGCGGCCCGTTAAACGTTTTAATCCGGCCCGCCAAACTTGAAAAATTAAATGAATAAACCTTGTTAATGTTAAATTTTCACTGCAATTCTGGTGTTTTCCCACTAGAAAAAAGACAGTCAGGAGGAGAGTGATGGTGATATCCTGAAGGATAACAGAACTTTTAGTGCTTTAAAATAGAAATGGTTATTAATTTTTTTTTAAAAGGCACATTTTATTCATTTGATTTTAAGTGTTTTAAGAATCATTCCAAAGTCAGATATTTTGTTGTAATGCTTCTCTTCTTTTTCATTTGAAATGAAAGCACATGTTTTCTCCATATCCCAAGATGTGTATTTTTTCTCCAATGAGGTGAGGTTACCAAAGCACTCCATCCATCCATCTGCTCCTGGTCCGGCCCCTTTGTCAAATGTTAGAACCCATTGTGGCCCACGAATCAAAATGTTTGCCCACCCCTGGTCTAAGCAGTATTCATGTCAAAGAAGGGTCAACTGACTTGCTTATGTGTATTCCTACTAAAGATTATATAGTATTCCTAACTTCTAAACTAACTGTAACATAAACAAAAACATATAGTATAACACATGCTAATAAGATAAAAGATGCTAACAAGATAAACTAATTCTCTTCAGCTGCACAGCGTCTATGCGTAGTGGAGCATAAGCAAGCGAATCCCTTCAGTGACTTTAGCCAGGTGGTATAATCTTTATTATAGGAACAGGAACTACTCAGCTTCCCGTGCTCTTAACCGGAACATACAAGGAGCAACGTCGTCACATCCTACAGGTGACATAAACATTGTATGATACAACAAAATAAAGGTACCGTAATCAATAGGGTAAGGGCGTTATTAAATAATAACACTTAACATTGAGAATAAAGTGTTGAACGGAGAACAGAAAGCTCAAAACACGTCGGGTAAAACATCCAGAGTTGTTTAATGATGATATTCATAAAGCACTTTAAAAGCAATCATTACAATTATAAAGTAGCTCAGATAGAAATAGGTACAAATGAACACGGAAAAAAAAAAACAACACAAACAATAAAAGCAGGATCAAAGTCTCATAGCCGGACCAAGGTGCATTTTGAGATGGCTTTTAAAGATGTGGAGTAAAGGAGGCTGTCTAACGTCCGATGGCAGATGGCTTCATGATTTAGGAGCAGCACTCCAGGTGGTTCTGCTGAGATTCTGGTGCCTCCGGGAGCCGATCAGCCGCCCTGAGGCTGAGAATATGGGAACGGGCAGGAGACTACAGACGGGCGGGGCACGTTAATGGTGCTTTACAGTAATCCAGCTGATAGAGGTGTAATAAAGGCATGGATAGAGGTGTTATAAAGGCATGGATGGAGGTGTAATAAAGGCATGGATAGAGGTGTAATAAAGGCATGATAGAGGTGTAATAAAGGCATGATAGAGGTGTTATAAAGGCATGGATAGAGGTGTAATAAAGGCATGGATAGAGGTGTAATAAAGGGATGATAGAGGTGTTATAAAGGCATGGATAGAGGTGTAATAAAGGCATGGATGGAGGTGTAATTAAGGCATGGATAGAGGTGTAAAAAAGGCATGGATAGAGGTGTTATAAAGGCATGGATAGAGGTGTAATAAAGGCATGGATAGAGGTGTAATAAAGGAATGGATAGAGGTGTAATAAAGGCATGGATAGAGGTGTAATAAAGGCATGGATACAGGGGTAATAAAGGCATGGATGGAGGGTTAATAAAGGCATGGATAGAGGTGTAATAAAGGCATGGATAGAGGTGTAATAAAGGCATGGATAGAGGTGTAATAAAGGCATGGATAGAGGTGTAATAAAGGCATGGATGGAGGTGTAATAAAGGCATGGATAGAGGTGTAATAAATGCATGGATAGAGGTGTAATAAAGGCATGGACAGAGGTGTAATAAAGGCATGGATGGAGGTGTAATAAAGGCATGGATAGAGGTGTAATAAAGGCATGGACAGAGGTGTAATAAAGGCATGGATGGAGGTGTAATAAAGGCATGGATAGAGGTGTAATAAAGGCATGGATAGAGGTGTAATAAAGGCATGGATAGAGGTGTAATTAAGGCATGGATAGAGGTGTAATAAAGGCATAGATAGAGGTGTAATAAAGGCATGGATGGAGGTGTAATTAAGGCATGGATAGAGGTGTAATAAAGGCATGGATAGAGGTGTAATAAAGGCATGGATGGAGGTGTAATAAAGGCATGGATGGAGGTGTAATAAAGGCATGGATAGAGGTGTAATAAAGGCATGGATGAGAGCTTCAAAGTGCTGCCGTGAGATGTTTTCACCACCTGCAGCCAAGCACCATCATAACCACTAACGTCATGAAAATGTCATAAATTTAGAGTTAACTGTTACCAAGACACACAGGAAGTGGTCTGACTGAGGAGGCATGCTTAGGGTTAGGGTTAACCCATCCTTCCAGATGAAGCTGCACCGTCTTTTCTTGGAATGGAGGTTTGTCTCCTATCAAGTTCAGAACTCATGATCAACCCTTCGGACCTGCTGAGACCCGCCACCACTTTCATTGTTTTTCCTGATCTGGAATCAGTGAAACTTGATCCAGTCTGAAACTTTGAGCGTCAGATCTCAACAGCAGCATCAACAGCAAATTGCTGCAGCGTCAGTCTGAAAGAATTCCAGTCGTACCTGCTTTAAAAGCTCTTCTGAGTTCTTTACTTAAGTTTTTGGGATTGTTTTACTCCAGTGATGCTGTTCTTGTCTTTTTGAAATGTGAAGCCCAACTGGACCTGAGAAGAAGATAAACTGTAAAACATCAGCTCAAAGCACTCTGGAATAAATATATAATATATTCATATCTGCTGAATATATCGACTAACACATGTGCATGTATATTTTGCTTTAAGGTCCCACATGTGAACACGTCCCCATCGGCTCTCATCAATCAAACCTTCAGTCAAACCTGAGGAGCAGGTTTATGTGTGTGCAGGAAGGCTGTGATGAGAAGGTAGACGAGCAACGGCTGGACGACGTCTACACACAGCTGTACGTCACCACCGGTGGCGACATACACATCAATGCTCAGCACGAGGTCACTCAGATTGACATGGTTGGGAACCCTTCAGACACAGAACAACCCATTAGTCCCAGTGACCTGTTTACACCTCCAGCTGGGAAAGATAAACCCATAAGAACTGTTCTGACCAACGGAAATGCAGGAGTTGGCAAAACCTTTCTAATCCGCAAGTTTGTGTTGGACTGGGCAGAACAACGAGCCAATCAAGACGTGCATCTCATATTGCCGTTCACCTTTCGCCAGCTGAACCTGTTGAGGGGGACACGCCTATCCTTGGCTGAACTCACTCATAAGTGCATCCAAGAGTCCAGGGCCATTCAAATAGAGGCTCTTAACAGCATCTTTACAGCTCTGCAGTCATCAGGAGATGCCAATTTTGACAGTTGTAAATTCAAGCTTCTGTTTATCTTGGATGGGCTGGATGAGAGCCGACTAGAAATGGACACCAGAACCAATGAATTCCAGGAGGCGGATATAGATGTGAAGGCACCGTGCTCGGTGGAGGTCCTGCTCACAAACCTCATTAACAGAAGTCTTCTCCCCTCCGCTCGACTCTGGATAACCACGAGGCCCGCGGCAGCCAATCAGATCCATCCGGATTTTGTGGACATGAGGACAGAGGTGCGAGGGTTTACTGACGTGCAGAAGGAAGAGTACTTTAGGAGGAAGTTCAAGGAGGAGGAGCAGGCGTGCAGGATCATCTCTCACATCAAGGCATCTCGAAGCCTCCATATCATGTGTAACATCCCAATCTTCTGCTGGGTCACTGCAAAGGTTTTTGAGGATGTGTTGAAGATGCGAGAAGAGCTGCCCAAGACTCTCACAGCGATGTACATCTCCTTCCTGGTTGTTCAGTTCTCACTGAAAAACAAGAGAGGAGACGGGAAAGGTCCACAATGGAGTCCAGAGAGCTGTGAGATGATTCCAATTCTGGCAAAGCTGGCATTTGAACAACTGCAGAAAGGCAATGTGATCTTCTACGAGTCCGATCTAAGAGACTGTGGCATCACCGTCAGGTCGGCTGATGCCTACTCAGGAGTGTTCACGCAGATGTTCAGAAGGGAGCAAGGACTGTCCAAGGAGGAGGTGTTCTGCTTTGTCCATCTGAGTGTTCAGGAGTTTCTCGCTGCTCTTCATGCACATTTGACATTCACCAAGTTTGGCACCAACATACTGTCAGAAACACCAACCTTATTACGTTATTTAGGCTCTAAACTGTTCAACACCAAAATCAAACAGGATTTTTACCAGTGTGCGGTGGACGAGGCCTTGCAAAATGAAAAAGGACACCTGGACCTGTTCCTGCGGTTCCTTTTGGGTCTTTCTCTGCCGACCAATCAGGCTCTTCTACGAGGTCTAATTAACCTTGAAGGCAGCTCAGAGCCCAATCAGGAAATCATTGGCTACATCAAGGAGAAGATTGGAGAGAATCTGTCCTCAGAGAGAATCATCAACCTGTTCCACTGTCTGAACGAGCTGAACGATAGTTCACTGGTCCAGGAGGTTCAACAGAACCTCAGATCCAGAAGATTGAGAACAGAAAGTCTCTCCTCTGCTCAGTGGTCAGCTCTTGGCTTCATATTACTGTCCTCAGGACAAGACCTGGAGATGTTTGACCTGAAGAAATACTCTGCTTCAGAGTGGGTTCTTCTGAGGCTGCTGCCAGTCTCTGTTGGTCTGAAGAGTCCAAACTGCCGGCTGGAGATCCTCAGGTTAGTGCTCCTTATCAGCATCATCAGTTTTTCTAAATGGCAGCTTGAAATGTTGGTTATCTTCCAAGAGGAAATATCTTTACCAAAAATGCCGACCAGCCGACCACTGTTCACTCCCACAGCTTTTAAAATGACTTAGTCTGGTTCTGGTTCCTGTGCTTCGCTCCCCAGTCAGGTCCAGGCCCCGACACACGACCCAGAACTTTGCATAAATGAGCTGTTAATTAGTGAGCAATGTGTGTGTGTGTGTGTGTGTGCGTGCGTGTGTGTGTGTGTGTGGTGGATGTGCTTGCATGCAGGTTATCGGGCTGTCTCATCACAGCAGAAGGATCTTCTTCTCTGGCCTCAGCGTTGAGGTCCAACCCAACCCATCTAAAAGAACTGCAGGTGTCTGCAGGTGTCTACAGGTGTTCTGCAGGTGTTCTGCAGGTGTTCTGCAGGTGTCTGCAGGTGTTCTGCAGGTGTTCTGCAGGTGTCTGCAGGTGTCTGCAGGTGTTCTGCAGGTGTCTGCAGGTGTCTGCAGGTGTTCTGCAGGTGTTCTGCAGGTGTTCGCATGTGTCTGCAGGTGTTCTGCAGGTGTTCTGCAGGTGTTCTGCAGGTGTCTGCGGGTGTCTGCGGGTGTCTGCAGGTGTCTGCAGGTGTTCTGCAGGTGTCTGCAGGTGTCTGCAGGTGTTCTGCAGGTGTTCTGCAGGTGTCTACAGGTGTCTACAGGTGGTCTGCAGGTGTTCTGCAGGTGTTCTGCAGGTGTCTGCAGGTGTCTGCAGGTGTTCTGCAGGTGTCTGCAGGTGTCTGCAGGTGTCTGCAGGTGTCTGCAGGTGTCTGCAGGTGTCTGCAGGTGTTCAGCAACACGCATCACATCTGGCAGCGTTTTAGGCAGTCGCAGTAGTTACTCCAAGAACTGATTTCATTCCGTATCATTGCACCTTCCGTCCTCATAAAGGTCAACTAAAGAAATAAGCCTGCGTCCCTGATTGTGCAGGAGAGAACCAGAAGGATTTCCTGCTTTCTTCTTCTTTTCTTTTTTCAGGTTGAGTCACTGCAATCTGAGGGAGAGGAGTTGTGAAGCTCTGTCCCCCGTCCTCAGCGCCTCCTCCTCTAGTCTGCTAGAGCTGGACCTGAGTCACAATAAGCTGAGGGATTCAGGGCTGAACGAGCTCTCTGTTGGTCTGAAGAGTCCAAACTGCCGGCTGGAGATCCTCAGGTTAGTGCTCCTTATCAGCATCATCAGTTTTTCTAAATGGCAGCTTGAAATGTTGGTTATCTTCCAAGAGGAAATATCTTTACCAAAAATGCCGACCAGCCGACCACTGTTCACTCCCACAGCTTTTAAAATGACTTCGTCTGGTTCTGGTTCCTGTGCTTCGCTCCCCAGTCAGGTCCAGGCCCCGACACACGACCCAGAACTTTGCATAAATGAGCTGTTAATTAGTGAGCAATGTGTGTGCGTGCGTGCGTGCGTGTGTGTGTGTGTGTGTGTGTGTGTGTGCGTGCGTGCGTGTGTGTGTGTGTGGTGGATGTGCTTGCATGCAGGTTATCGGGCTGTCTCATCACAGCAGAAGGATGTTCTTCTCTGGCCTCAGCGTTGAGGTCCAACCCAACCCATCTAAAAGAACTGGACCTGAGCTTCAACCATCCTGGAGATGATGGAACGAAGCAGCTCTCTGCTGTTCAGGAGGATCCAGAGTTGAGCCTGGAGGTTCTCAGGTAGATGCAAACACCCTCCCTAAAATGAAGACCTGATACTATTTATTGATGAGCGATGTACATCGACTTCCTGGTTGTTCAGTCCACACCGAAAAACAAGAGAGGAGACGGGAAAGCTCCACAATGGAGTCCAGAGAGCTGTGAGATGATTCCAATTCTGGCAAAGCTGGCATTTGAACAACTGCAGAAAGGCAATGTGATCTTCTACGAGTCCGATCTAAGAGACTGTGGCATCACCGTCAGGTCGGCTGATGTCTACTCAGGAGTGTTCACGCAGATGTTCAGAAGGGAGCGAGGACTGTTCAAGGAGGAGGTGTTCTGCTTTGTCCATCTGAGTGTTCAGGAGTTTCTCGCTGCTCTTCATGCACATTTGAAATTCACCAAGTCTGGCACCAACATACTGTAAGAAAAAACAACCTTATTACGTTATTTACGCTCTAAACTGTCCAACACCAAAATCAAACAGGCTGTTTTTTACCAGTGTGCGGTGGACGAGGCCTTGCAAAATGAAAAAGGACACCTGCGGTTCCTTTTGGGTCTTTCTCTGCCGACCAATCAGGCTCTTCTACGAGGTCTAATTAACGGTGAAGGCAGCTCAGAGCCCAATCAGGAAATCATTGGCTACATCAAGGAGAAGATTGGAGAGAATCTGTCCTCAGAGAGAATCATCAACCTGTTCCACTGTCTGAACGAGCTGAACGATAGTTCACTGGTCCAGGAGGTTCAACAGAACCTCAGATCCGGAAGACTGACAACAGAAAGTCTCTCCCCTGCTCAGTGGTCAGCTCTTGGCTTCATGTTACTGTCCTCAGGACAAGACCTGGAGATGTTTGACCTGAAGAAATACTCTGCTTCAGAGTGGGTTCTTCTGAGGCTGCTGCCAGTGGTCACAGCCTGCAGAAAAGCTGTGTAAGTGTTCTGCAGGTGTCTGCAGGTGTTCTGCAGGTGTTCTGCAGGTGTCTGCAGGTGTTCTGCAGGTGTCTGCAGGTGTTCTGCATGTGTCTGCAGGTGTCTGCAGGTGTTCTTCAGGTGTCTGCAGGTGTCTGCAGGTGTTCTGCAGGTGTCTGCATGTGTCTGCAGGTGTCTGCAGGTGTCTGCAGGTGTCTGCAGATGTTCTGCAGGTTCCTGCAGATGTTCTGCAGATGTCTGCAGGTGTTCTGCAGGTGTTCTGCAGGTGGTCTGCAGGTGTTCTGCAGGTGTCTGCAGGTTCCTGCAGGTGTCTGCAGGTGTCTGCAGGTGTTCTGCAGGTGTTCTGCAGGTGTCTGCAGGTGTTCTGCAGGTGACCTGTAAATGTTCTGCAGGTGTCTGCAGGTGTTCTGCAGGTGTCTGCAGGTGTCTGCAGGTGTTCTGCAGGTGTCTGCAGGTGTCTGCAGGTGTTCTGCAGGTGTTCTGCAGGTGTCTGCAGGTGTCTGCAGGTGTTATGCAGGTGGTCTGCAGGTGTCTGCAGGTGTTCTGCAGACATCGCTGTGCCGCTCCGCCCCCACGGCGAGGGCGTCCGCGGTCTGCGGCCTCCGCCCGTCTCAACGCTGTGCCGCTCCGCCCCCACGGCGAGGGCGTCCGCGGTCTGCGGCCTCCGCCCGTCTCAACGCTGTGCCGCTCCGCCCCCATGGTGACGGCGTCAGCGGTCTGCGGCCTCCGCCCGTCTCAACGCTGTGCCGCTCCGCCCCCACGGCGAGGGCACGCCGTCCCATCTAGAGCGGAACGTGAAGAACAGGTGACCCGACAGCATGGATCCGCTACACCTGCCTCAGGTAACCGTCTTGGTGGCGTCGCTCTAGAACGGAACCGTTTCATTCAGGGTGGCGCCGACGGCGAAATGAAGCTGTTCAAACTGTCGACGGCAGAGCGGAGTGTGTTTGGGTCATGGTGGTGGAATATTACTGCTGCTGAGTGTTTGTGTGGTGTGTGTGTGTGGTGTGTGGTGTGTGAGTGTGTGTGTGTGTGTGTGTGTGTGAGTGTGTGCGTGAGTGTGTGTGTGTGTGTGGGTGTTTGTGTGTGTGTGTGTGAGAGTGTGTGTGTGTTTGTGTGTGAGTGAGTGAGTGTATGAGTGGTGTGTGTATGTGTGTGTGAGTGAGAGTGTGTGTGAGTGTGTGTGCTGTATGAGTGGTGTGTGTGTGTGTGTGTGTGTGTGGGTGTTTGTGTGTGTGTGTGGGGGGGGGGTGTTTGTGTGTGTGTGTGTGTGTGTGGGGGGGGGGGGTGTTTGTGTGTGTGTGTGTGTGCTGTATGAGTGGTGTGTGTGTGTGTGTTAGTGTGTGTGCTGTATGAGTGGTGTGTGTGTGTGGGTGTGTGTGTGTGTGCTGTATGAGTGGTGTGTGTGTGTGTGTTAGTGTGTGTGCTGTATGAGTGGTGTGTGTGTGTGTGTTAGTGTGTGTGCTGTATGAGTGGTGTGTGTGAGTGAGTGCGTGTGCGTGTGTGTGTGCGTGTGCTGTCCATTCTAATATCAATATCAGATCGATGTTTTTGTTTGTTCCTGTTTGTCATCAACAATGCCGCCTTGTCTCCAGATCCCTCAGAACTACTTGAGTCGCCCTGATCACAACTGTTTCATGCAGCTTTGTTCTTTTCTTTGATTCTAGACAACGTGCTCGTGTTCTTTGATGATCTGTGCTACTGTATCAGAACCTGCTACTAATCACGACCCTGGAAAGATGCAGCTCGATGGCACATGCGCTGCCTTTGTTCCTAAAGTCTTTGATGTCTTCTGTCATATGTTTCTTTAGGCTGATTCTGAAACTTTGGCTTTTGTCCCCTTTCGTTGGTCCACGTTACTAATATGGGTATTATGGGCTGTCCCAGTCCCGGTCGTTGGCCTGTCAAATGTCACTTTGGAGCAGTTCCATCAGCCAACTAAACCAATTCAAGTTAGTTGCCATTTCAAAATAAAGAGTTCAGAGTTAAGGGGTCTCACATTTGGGAGGTGCGTTTGGGCCCCATGTGACTAAAGCAGCTTTGAGAGAGAAGGTTGATGTAGGTTCATCCAGAAAATGATCAAAACAGCTTTCTGTGATCTGCTCCCCCACAACTATCGTTGCTCCTCTCTCTGTCTGATTTCCTGTCCCGTTACTGACAACCAACTTTGGACCGTCGTTAATGACTCATTCAACCTTTAAACCATCTCCTGAACGATGGTGTTTGGGGACGGAGGCTCTAAATCAGGGGGCTCACACTTTTTCAGCATGCGAGCTACTTACAAAATGACCAAGTCAAAGTGATCTACCCACCACAAAAATGCAAAACAGTAATTATTTTCAAATGTATTGAGGATTATTTGTATGTACAGTTGATGTACTTTGCTTAACTGAATGAGCCAATATGGCAAAACACACATAATAATTAACTATTAACCTTTTTTTGTAATTACCTAAGTTTACTTTGCTGACGTGCACTGAACTGAACCAGCCAGGGAGGCACAGGGACCGTAGCTGCTGACAGCCTCACCCACACCTCCAGATGTTCATCAGTCACCGTGCAACGCTTTTTGGACTTCATCATCTTCATGTAGAAAGTAGATGTTTGCACTGGCCGATATGAAAGTGATCTGTTTTTGTCTTCTTACTTGGTCCCGCTCCCTCAGTCATTTTGATGACCATCAGCTTTAGCGGTGGCTTAAAATCAGAGGTAATTGGCTGAATAGTTTAGCGCTTCTGATTGGCTGCCCTGTATGTCAATCAAGTCACGGGACTGCTGATAGGCTGACGTCGTTCTGCTGCACTCAGCGCCGTTGTTTGCACGTGATTGGTCGCCTGATTGTCAAATTCAGTTGTCATCTCACTGGCTGCCCTGTACATCAATCACGTGACGGGATGAATGATCGGCTGATATTTTTAAATGTCACGCCGCGATCGACCGACCGGTAGATCCCGATCGACCGGTAGATCAGGATCGACGTAATGAGCACTCCTGCTCTAAAGAGAAGGTGTGTAGTTCACTCCTGAAATGTTCCTTCACTCACTTGATTGCAGGTCTACTGCCAGCAGGACGCTACAATGGCCCAAGAGATCCTGCTGAAGGTTCTGGAGAATTTAACTGAGGAAGAATTCAATAAATTCAAATTTTATCTGAAAGATCCTGGAATCATGGGAGGCTTCAACCCGATTAAAGAGGGCCAACTAGAGACCAGAGAGAGGACGGTCGTTGTGGATTTGATGGTGAAGGCTAACAAAGATCAAGGAGCCGTGGAAGTCACCAAGAAGATTTTAGAGAAGATACCTCGGAACGACATTCTGCAAAATCTTTCAGCTGTCAGTTCAGATCCAACAGGTCAGTGACGCTTGTTTCAGTTTCTGTTCTAAAGCCTTTAATGCAGGCGAGTTCAGGACCAACAGACTGGGGAACTCATTCATCCCCCGAGCCATCAGGCTGTTCAACTCCTCACAGGGGGGGAGGAGGGCCAACAGGAGAACTGGAACATTTTTATAGTTTTATATTTATATTTATATTCTATTTTTAATTTATTCTATTTTATTTCTTATTTTATTCAATATCAATATCAATATCAATCTTTATTTATATGGCACTTTTCATACGCTAGGTAGCACAAAGTGCCTCACAAAGGATAAAAACAGCAAAGAGAACAACAGAATTAAGAAAAGGACAGACACACACATGCATACAACACTCTTACACACACACCCACACACATAAACAAGCTGAGGCAAGCTGAGACATGGCTGGGCACCGAGACCTGAGGCGAAGGAGACGCCACTATTACATTTTTATTATCTTTAATAGGTTTGATGGGGTGTAATGGTGGTGGGTAATTTTGTACAGTGCTGTACGTTTCTTTGGAGATGCTAATTTCCCTGATGGACCCCCCCTAAAGGGATCAATAAAGTACTCTTGAATCTTGAATCTTGAGGTTAAAGGTTAAACTGTTTCTCTAGTTGGTTATCAGTGTTGCTGAGGTCAGTTTTGCTGCACAGCATCTATGCGTAGTGGAGAATAAGCAAGTGAATCCCTTCATTGACTTTAGCCAGGTGGTATAATCTTTATTATAGGAACAGGAACTACTCAGCTTCCCGCGCTCTTAACCAGAACATATAAGGAGCAACAACGTCACGTTCTACAGGTGACATAAACATTGTATGATGGTGGGTTTCTTCTTTGTACAGTCTCAATGGTTGTACCTGGCTGTGTGCTCTCAGTCTGTCCAGGTAAGGGCTCAGCACCATCATTTGGTATATATTGACATAATCCATTTTTATCCTTGTCATCAACATAAATTTCCCTTTTATCATTGACCTTGGGGTGCAGCTCCCAATCACTATACCTAATGTATGACTCACAATTCTGTGTTTCTTTTTTCCGTTCCAGTCTTGGTTGTGAACTTCACCAATCTGTGTTTCTGAACCTTTTCTTTCTCTGGATAATACACCAGGTACGCTGGGCTGTTTTTATCATAGCCCACAAAAATACCCTGCTCACACTTAGAGTCTAATTTCCCTTTGTCTAAGTGTTTGTAGGCATAGCATAGTGATCCAAATTTCCAAAGTTTGGTTCTTTTCCTGTAAATAGCTGGTATGGCATTTTCTTTGTTCGCCTACTGTAGCATCTGTTTCTAACATAAGCAGCTGTCTGTACAGCATAGTTCCAAAGTGTATTTGGTCAGTTACTTTCTAACAGTAGGCACCTGCCCATTTCATAGAGGGTGCGTCAGCCTCTTTCTGCTGTACCATTACGATGGGGTGAATAGGGTGCAGACCTTTCATGTCTGATTCTATTCTTAATTAATAGTGTCTGGAAGTCTTTACTTGTGTATTCTGTGCCATTATCAGATCGAATACATCGGACCTCTCCATATGGAGCTACATCTGCCAAGAAACACTCCGTTGCTTGCACTGCATCACTTTTAGCTTTTAGAAAATATATCATCATGGTACCTGAATAATCATCTGTAAAAGATTGGGCATATCTGTAGCCCTCTATGCTAGGTGTTTGCATGGGACCTGCTAGATCAGTGTAAACTAACTCTAAGGGTTTCTTGTCCTTTGTACTAGGTTCTTTGTTTCTTGTCTGGGTGAATTTTCCCTTTGTGCACACTTCACATAATTGTGTCTGTCTGACTACACTTCCCTTTATCGCCATCCCTTTCACAAGACCTTATAACTTTTGTCGTCATCGTAATTACAATGACCTAGTATTTCATGCCAGGTTTGAGCATCATGACATGCTTTACATTGGTCGACATTGTCTTCTTTTGATGACAAGTAATACAAGTTACCACTCTGGTGGATGTCAAATCTGTTACCGTTCCTGGTGACCATTCGGCTGTCCCCCTTTTGGAAGGTGATTGTCGCTGCTCCATTTGTGGTCCTTGCCACAGAAAAGATGTCATGCGGGTATGTAGGGGTGTATAAATCCTCTCTTAGATGTGCTCTGTGCTGTTGTCCAGCGTTGTCAAGTAGGCAGATTGTCGCCGTTCCTCTTCTTTGTGCTATTCCTCTGAACTTTGTTCCGTCGACTAACTCCACTGAGTGTGAGTCAGGTTGGAAAGTGTCATTGAAGCTCTCAAACTTCCTAATGTCATTAACGATGTGGGATGTCGCACCCCCATCCACCATGATGCCCTTTATCTTCACACAGGCTGGTGGTCTTTCATCCTTTTAGTCTTGAGCCGTGAAGAAAAAGTCTTCTTTGTCATTGTCTTGTTCCTCTACGAACTTCCTGGCACCGTCTTGTCCCCCCTTTTTCTTGCACAAGGATTGTTGGTGTGTGTTACTCTTACAGTAGCCACACCACACTTATCTATTGCACTTCCTTGCCTTGTGGCCTTTTATTCCACACCTGTAGCACTTTACATTGGCATCTTCATCCTTTTTGTTGCTGGTGTATGCCTTGGGGGGTCCTTTTCCTTCTTTCACATGTGTCTTCATCACATTATCTGTAGACTCTGCCTTATTCATTTTCTCACTCTCTTCATAAACTCGTAGTCTTCTCTTAAAGTCAGCAAATGTAACATTCTCCTCGTTCTGTGTTACATGGACTGCGAGGGGTTTAAATGAATCAGGTAGTCCATTAAGTACCATGGCTACAATTCAGTCCATCACTCAAGACTTCACCTGCATCTTTCAAAGCCATTATTATATTTTCAGCTTTGATTATATAATCAGTTACATTCTCACCATCTTTCATTTGTAACTTGGTCAGTGATGTGTATAGAATAATAATCCTTGGTTTGCTTTTTTGGGAGTAATGTTCCCTCAATATTTTCAGGGCTTTCCCTCCATCATCAGCTGCTTCGTGTCTTATGATGGACAGGTTTTTATCGTCTATTAGCCTGATTAACTCAGCATAACGGTCAGCATTTTTCCTCCTGTCTTCAGCTTGCTCCTCATTTGTCCCGCCATATAACGTTGTCAAAAGGGTCTCTTTTAATTTTAAAATGTGCAGGTGACCCAAGAACCTCGTTTCCCATTGGTCGTATTTTTCTTCTAAGCCATCAAAAACTAGTTGCGGAGCTGGGGTTGCGGTTCTGTTAGCCATTTCAGCGTAATATATCGGGAAAACTTCATTCGAGTTTTGACTCACTTATCTCCAAGTTGTCCACCGAAGCTCCGTGTTATTCCGTCTTGTTCACTTCTTCCGACAGTTCCGAATGCTATCCTTGTGTCCAACATAGCCTGGGCCCATAAACTGTCAAGGTGGTCAGTTTTGCTGCACAGCGTCTATGCGTAGTGGAGCATAAGCAAGCGAATCCCTTCAGTGACTTTAGCCAGGTGGTATAATCTTTATTATAGGAACAGGAACTACTCAGCTTCCCGCGCTCTTAATGGGAACATACAAGGAGCAACAACGTCACATCCTACAGGTGACATAAACATTGTATGATGCAACAAAATAAAGGTACCGTAATCAAATAATAACACTTAACATTGAGAATAAAGTGTTGAATGGAGAACAGAAAGCTCAAAACACGTCGGGTAAAACATCCAGAGTTGTTTAATGATGATATTCATGAAGCACTTTAAAAGCAATCATTACAATTATAAAGTAGCTCAGATAAAAATAGGTACAAATGAACACGGAAAAAAAACAACACAAACAATAAAAGCAGGATCAAAGTCTCATAGCCGGAAAAAGGTGCATTTTGAGATGGCTTTTAAAGATGTGGAGTAAAGGGGGCTGTCTAACGTCCGATGGCAGATGGCTTCATGATTTAGGAGCAGCACTCCAGGTGGTTCTGCTGAGATTCTGGTGCCTCCGGGAGCCGATCAGCCGCCCTGAGGCTGAGAATATGGGAACGGGCAGGAGACTACAGACGGGCGGGGCACGTTAATGGTGCTTTACAGTAATCCAGCTGATAGAAGTGTAATAAAGGCATGATAGAGGTGTAATAAAGGCATGGATAGAGGTGTAATAAAGGCATGGATAGAGGTGTAATAAAGGCATGGATGGAGGTGTAATAAAGGCATGGATGGAGGTGTAATAAAGGCATGGATAGAGGTGTATTAAAGGCATGGATAGAGGTGTAATAAAGGCATGGATGGAGGTGTAATAAAGGCATGGATAGAGGTGTAATAAAGGCATGGATAGAGGTGTATTAAAGGCATGGATAGAGGTGTAATAAAGGCATGGATAGAGGTGTAATAAAGGCATGGATGGAGGTGTGATAAAGGCATGGATAGAGGTGTTATAAAGGCATGGATAGAGGTGTGATAAAGGCATGGATAGAGGTGTTAGAAAGGCATGGATAGAGGTGTAATAAAGGCATGATAGAGGTGTAATAAAGGCATGATAGAGGTGTAATAAAGGCATGGATGGAGGTGTGATAAAGGCATGGATAGAGGTGTAATAAAGGCATGGGTAGAAGTGTAATAAAGGCATGGATAGAGGTGTAATAAAGGCATGATAGAGGTGTAATAAAGGCATGGATAGAGGTGTGATAAAGGCATGGATAGAGGTGTGATAAAGGCATGGATGGAGGTGTGATAAAGGCATGGATGGAGGTGTGATAAAGGCATGGATAGAGGTGTTATAAAGGCATGGATAGAGGTGTGATAAAGGCATGGATAGAGGTGTTAGAAAGGCATGGATAGAGGTGTAATAAAGGCATGATGGAGGTGTAATAAAGGCATGATAGAGGTGTAATAAAGGCATGGATGGAGGTGTGATAAAGGCATGGATAGAGGTGTAATAAAGGCATGGGTAGAAGTGTAATAAAGGCATGGATAGAGGTGTAATAAAGGCATGATAGAGGTGTAATAAAGGCATGGATAGAGGTGTAATAAAGGCATGGATAGAGGTGTGATAAAGGCATGGATAGAGGTGTGATAAAGGCATGGATGGAGGTGTGATAAAGGCATGGATAGAGGTGTAATAAAGGCATGGGTAGAAGTGTAATAAAGGCATGGATAGAGGTGTAATAAAGGCATGATAGAGGTGTAATAAAGGCATGGATAGAGGTGTAATAAAGGCATGATAGAGGTGTGATAAAGGCATGATAGAGGTGTGATAAAGGCATGGATAGAGGTGTAATAAAGGCATGGATGGAGGTGTAATAAAGGCATGGGTAGAAGTGTAATAAAGGCATGGATAGATGTGTGATAAAGGCATGGATGGAGGTGTGATAAAGGCATGGATAGAGGTGTAATAAAGGCATGGATAGAGGTGTAATAAAGGCATGGATAGAGGTGTGATAAAGGCATGGATAGAGGTGTAATAAAGGCATGGATAGAGGTGTGATAAAGGCATGGATAGAGGTGTAATAAAGGCATGATAGAGGTGTAATAAAGGCATGGATAGAGGTGTAATAAAGGCATGGATAGAGGTGTGATAAAGGCATGGATAGAGGTGTAATAAAGGCATGGATAGAGGTGTGATAAAGGCATGGATGGAGGTGTAATAAAGGCATGGGTAGAAGTGTAATAAAGGCATGGATAGAGGTGTAATAAAGGCATGGATAGAGGTGTTAGAAAGGCGTGGATAGAGGTGTAATAAAGGAATGGATGGAGGTGGTATAAAGGCATGGATGGAGGTGTAATAAAGGCATGGATAGAGGTGTAATAAAGGCATGGATAGAGGTGTAATAAAGGCATGGGTAGAAGTGTAAGAAAGGCATGGATAGAGGTGTAATAAAGGCATGATAGAGGTGTAATAAAGGCATGGATAGAGGTGTAATAAAGGCATGATAGAGGTGTAATAAAGGCATGGATGGAGGTGTGATAAAGGCATGGATAGAGGTGTAATAAAGGCATGGATAGAGGTGTGATAAAGGCATGGATGGAGGTGTGATAAAGGCATGGATAGAGGTGTAATAAAGGCATGGATAGAGGTGTGATAAAGGCATGGATGGAGGTGTAATAAAGGCATGGATAGAGGTGTGATAAAGGCATGGATGGAGGTGTAATAAAGGCATGGATAGAGGTGGTATAAAGGCATGGATGGAGGTGTAATAAAGGCATGGATAGAGGTGTAATAAAGGCATGGATAGAGGTGTAATAAAGGCATGGATAGAGGTGTAATAAAGGCATGGATAGAGGTGTTAGAAAGGCATGGATAGAGGTGTTAGAAAGGCATGGATAGAGGTGGTATAAAGGCATGGATAGAGGTGGTATAAAGGCATGGATGGAGGTGTAATAAAGGCATGGATAGAGGTGTAATAAAGGCATGGATAGAGGTGTAATAAAGGCATGATAGAGGTGTAATAAAGGCATGGATAGAGGTGTAATAAAGGCATGGACGGAGTTGTAATAAAGGCATGGACGGAGGTGTAATAAAGGCATGGACAGAGGTGTAATAAAGGCATGGATGGAAGTGTAATTAAGGCATGGATAGAGGTGTAATTAAGGCATGGATAGAGGTGTAATAAAGGCATGGATAGAGGTGTAATAAAGGCATGGATAGAGGTGTGATGAAGGCATGGACGGAGTTGTAATAAAGGCATGGACGGAGGTGTAATAAAGGCATGGATAGAGGTGTAATAAAGGCATGGATAGAGGTGTAATAAAGGCATGATAGAGGTGTAATAAAGGCATGGGTAGAAGTGTAAGAAAGGCATGGATAGAGGTGTAATAAAGGCATGATAGAGGTGTAATAAAGGCATGGATAGAGGTGTAATAAAGGCATGATAGAGGTGTAATAAAGGCATGGATGGAGGTGTGATAAAGGCATGGATAGAGGTGTAATAAAGGCATGGATAGAGGTGTGATAAAGGCATGGATGGAGGTGTGATAAAGGCATGGATAGAGGTGTAATAAAGGCATGGATAGAGGTGTGATAAAGGCATGGATGGAGGTGTAATAAAGGCATGGATAGAGGTGTGATAAAGGCATGGATGGAGGTGTAATAAAGGCATGGATAGAGGTGGTATAAAGGCATGGATGGAGGTGTAATAAAGGCATGGATAGAGGTGTAATAAAGGCATGGATAGAGGTGTAATAAAGGCATGGATAGAGGTGTAATAAAGGCATGGATAGAGGTGTTAGAAAGGCATGGATAGAGGTGTTAGAAAGGCATGGATAGAGGTGGTATAAAGGCATGGATAGAGGTGGTATAAAGGCATGGATGGAGGTGTAATAAAGGCATGGATAGAGGTGTAATAAAGGCATGGATAGAGGTGTAATAAAGGCATGATAGAGGTGTAATAAAGGCATGGATAGAGGTGTAATAAAGGCATGGACGGAGTTGTAATAAAGGCATGGACGGAGGTGTAATAAAGGCATGGACAGAGGTGTAATAAAGGCATGGATGGAAGTGTAATTAAGGCATGGATAGAGGTGTAATTAAGGCATGGATAGAGG
This sequence comes from Takifugu rubripes, assembly GCF_901000725.2. NCBI lineage: Eukaryota > Metazoa > Chordata > Actinopteri > Tetraodontiformes > Tetraodontidae > Takifugu > Takifugu rubripes. The sequence goes on along the minus strand of NC_042305.1, from coordinate 19,548,042 downwards.
TGTAATAAAGGCATGGATAGAGGTGTAATAAAGGCATGGATAGAGGTGTGATAAAGGCATGGACGGAGTTGTAATAAAGGCATGGACGGAGGTGTAATAAAGGCATGGATAGAGGTGTAATAAAGGCATGGATAGAGGTGTAATAAAGGCATGATAGAGGTGTAATAAAGGCATGGATGGAAGTGTAATTAAGGCATGGATAGAGGTGTAATTAAGGCATGGATAGAGGTGTAATAAAGGCATGATAGAGGTGTAATAAAGGCATGGATAGAGGTGTAATAAAGGCATGGATAGAGGTGTAATAAAGGCATGGATAGAGTGACCATCATAACGACTAACGTCATTAAAATGTCATAAATTTAGAGTTAACTGTTACCAAGACACACAGGAAGTGGTCTGACTGAGGAGGCATGCTTAGGGTTAGGGTTAACCCATCCTTCCAGATGAAGCTGCACCGTCTTTTCTTGGAATGGAGGTTTGTCTCCTATCAAGTTCAGAACTCATGATCAACCCTTCGGACCTGCTGAGACCCGCCACCACTTTCATTGTTTTTCCTGATCTGGAATCAGTGAAACTTGATCCAGTCTGAAACTTTGAGCGTCAGATCTCAACAGCAGCATCAACAGCAAATTGCTGCAGCGTCAGTCTGAAAGAATTCCAGTCGTACCTGCTTTAAAAGCTCTTCTGAGTTCTTTACTTAAATTTTTGGGATTGTTTTACTCCAGTGATGCTGTTCTTGTCTTTTTGAAATGTGAAGCCCAACTGGACCTGAGAAGAAGATAAACTGTAAAACATCAGCTCAAAGCACTCTGGAATAAATATATAATATATTCATATCTGCTGAATATATCGACTAACACATGTGCATGTATATTTTGCTTTAAGGTCCCACATGTGAACACGTCCCCATCGGCTCTTATCAATCAAACCTTCAGTCAAACCTGAGGAGCAGGTTTATGTGTGTGCAGGAAGGCTGTGATGAGAAGGTAGACGAGCAACGGCTGGACGACGTCTACACACAGCTGTACGTCACCACCGGTGGCGACATACACATCAATGCTCAGCATGAGGTCACTCAGATTGACATGGTTGGGAACCCTTCAGACACAGAACAACCCATTAGTCCCAGTGACCTGTTTACACCTCCAGCTGGGAAATATAAACCCATAAGAACTGTTCTGACCAGCGGAAATGCAGGAATTGGCAAAACCTTTCTAATCCGCAAGTTTGTGTTGGACTGGGCAGAACAACGAGCCAATCAAGACGTGCATCTCATATTGCCGTTCACCTTTCGCCACCTGAACCTGTTGAGGGGGAGACGCCTATCCTTGGCTGAACTCATTCATAAGTGCATCCAAGAGTCCAGGGCCATTCAAATAGAGGCTCTTAACAGCATCTTTACAGCTCTGCAGTCATCAGGAGACGCCAATTTTGACAATTGTAAATTCAAGCTTCTGTTTATCTTGGATGGGCTGGATGAGAGCCGACTAGAAATGGACACCAGAACCAATGAATTCCAGGAGGCGGATATAGATGTGAAGGCACCGTGCTCGGTGGAGGTCCTGCTCACAAACCTCATTAACAGAAGTCTTCTCCCCTCCGCTCGACTCTGGATAACCACGAGGCCCGCGGCAGCCAATCAGATCCATCCGGATTTTGTGGACATGAGGACAGAGGTGCGAGGGTTTACTGACGTGCAGAAGGAAGAGTACTTTAGGAGGAAGTTCAAGGAGGAGGAGCAGGCGCGCAGGATCATCTCTCACATCAAGGCATCTCGAAGCCTCCATATCATGTGTCACATCCCAATCTTCTGCTGGGTCACTGCAAAGGTTTTTGAGGATGTGTTGAAGATGCGAGAAGAGCTGCCCAAGACTCTCACAGCGATGTACATCTCCTTCCTGGTTGTTCAGTGCACACCGAAAAACAAGAGAGGAGACGGGAAAGCTCCACAATGGAGTCCAGAGAGCTGTGAGATGATTCCAATTCTGGCAAAGCTGGCATTTGAACAACTGCAGAAAGGCAATGTGATCTTCTACAAGTCCGATCTAAGAGACTGTGGCATCACCGTCAGGTCGGCTGATGCCTACTCAGGAGTGTTCACGCAGATGTTCAGAAGGGAGCGAGGACTGTTCAAGGAGGAGGTGTTCTGCTTTGTCCATCTGAGTGTTCAGGAGTTTCTCGCTGCTCTTCATGCACATTTGACATTCACCAAGTCTGGCACCAACATACTGTCAGAAGAAACAACCTTTTTTCGTTATTTATGCTCTAAACTGTTCAACACCAAAATCAAACAGGCTGATTTTTACCAGTGTGCGGTGGACGAGGCCTTGCAAAATGAAAAAGGACACCTGGACCTGTTCCTGCGGTTCCTTTTGGGTCTTTCTCTGCCGACCAATCAGGTTCTTCTACGAGGTCTAATTAACGGTGAAGGCAGCTCAGAGCCCAATCAGGAAATCATTGGCTACATCAAGGAGAAGATTGGAGAGAATCTGTCCTCAGAGAGAATCATCAACCTGTTCCACTGTCTGAACGAGCTGAACGATAGTTCACTGGTCCAGGAGGTTCAACAGAACCTCAGATCTGGAAGATTGACAACAGAAAGTCTCTCCCCTGCTCAGTGGTCAGCTCTTGGCTTCATATTACTGTCCTCAGGACAAGACCTGGAGATGTTTGACCTGAAGAAATACTCTGCTTCAGAGTGGGTTCTTCTGAGGCTGCTGCCAGTGGTCACAGCCTGCAGAAAAGCCATGTAAGTGTTCTGCAGGTGTCTGTAGGTGTTCTGCAGTTGTCTGCAGGTGTCTGCAGGTGACTGCAGGTGTCTGCAGGTGACTGCAGGTGTCTGCAGGTGTCTGCAGGTGACTGCAGGTGTCTGCAGGTGTCTGCAGGTGTTCTGCAGTTGTCTGCAGGTGTCTGCAGGTGACTGCAGGTGTCTGCAGGTGTCTGCAGGTGTCTGCAGGTGACTGCAGGTGTCTGCAGGTGTCTGCAGGTGACTGCAGGTGTCTGCAGGTGACTGCAGGTGTCTGCAGGTGTTCTGCAGGTGTCTGCAGGTGTTCTGCAGGTGTCTGCAGGTGTTCTGCAGGTGACTGCAGGTGTCTGCAGGTGACTGCAGGTGTCTGCAGGTGTTCTGCAGGTGACTGCAGGTGTCTGCAGGTGACTGCAGGTGTCTGCAGGTGACTGCAGGTGTCTGCAGGTGTCTGCAGGTGACTGCAGGTGTCTGCAGGTGTCAGCAGGTGACTGCAGGTGTCTGCAGGTGACTGCAGGTGTCTGCAGGTGACTGCAGGTGTCTGCAGGTGTCAGCAGGTGTTCTGCAGGTGTCTGCAGGTGTTCTGCAGGTGTCTGCAGGTGTTCTGCATGTGTCTGCAGGTGTCTGCAGGTGTTCTGCAGGTGTCTGCAGGTGTCTGCAGGTGTTCTGCAGGTGTCAGCAGGTGTCTGCAGGTGTCTGCAGGTGTTCTGCATGTGTCAGCAGGTGTCTGCAGGTGTTCTGCAGGTGTTCTGCATGTGTCTGCAGGTGTTCTGCAGGTGTCTGCAGGTGTCTGCAGTTGTTCTGCAGGTGTTCCGCAGGTGTCTGCAGGTGTCTGCAGGTGTTCTGCAGGTGTTCTGCAGGTGTCTGCAGGTTTCTGCAGGTGTTCTGCATGTGTGTGCAGGTGTTCTGCAGGTGTCTGCAGGTGTCAGCAGGTGTCTGCAGGTGTCTGCAGGTGTCTGCAGGTGTTCTGCAGGTGTCTGCAGGTGTTCTGCAGGTGTCTGCAGGTGTCTGCAGGTGTCTGCAGGTGTTCTGCAGGTGTGTGCATGTGTCTGCAGGTGTTCTGCAGGTGTCTGCAGGTGTTCTGCAGGTGTCTGCAGGTGTCTGCAGGTGTTCTGCAGGTGTCTGCAGGTGTCTGCAGGTGTCTGCAGGTGTCTGCAGGTGTCTGCAGGTGTTCAGCAACACGCATCACATCTGGCAGCGTTTTAGGCAGTCGCAGTAGTTACTCCAAGAACTGATTTCATTCCGTATCATTGCACCTTCCGTCCTCATAAAGGTCAACTAAAGAAATAAGCCTGCGTCCCTGATTGTGCAGGAGAGAACCAGAAGGATTTCCTGCTTTCTTCTTCTTTTCTTTTTTCAGGTTGAGTGACTGCAATCTGAGGGAGAGGAGTTGTGAAGCTCTGTCCCCCGTCCTCAGCGCCTCCTCCTGTAGTCTGCTAGAGCTGGACCTGAGTAACAATGAGCTGAGGAATTCAGGGCTGAACAAGCTCTCTGTTGGTCTGAAGAGTCCAAACTGCCGGCTGAAGATCCTCAGGTTAGTGCTCCTTATCAGCATCATCAGTTTTTCTAAATGGCAGCTTGAAATGTTGGTTATCTTCCAAAAAGAGGAAATATCTTTACCAAAAATGCCGACCAGCCGACCACTGTTCACTCCCACAGCTTTTAAAATGACTTAGTCTGGTTCTGGTTCCTGTGCTTCGCTCCCCAGTCAGGTCCAGGCCCCGACACACGACCCAGAACTTTGCATAAATGAGCTGTTAATTAGTGAGGAATGTGTGTGTGTGTGTGTGTGCGTGTGTGTGTGCGTGCGTGTGTGTGTGTGTGTGTGTGTGTGTGTGCGTGTGTGTGTGTGTGTGTGTGTGTGTCTGTGTGGTGGATGTGCTTGCATGCAGGTTATCGGGCTGTCTCATCACAGCAGAAGGATGTTCTGCTCTGGCCTCAGCGTTGAGGTCCAACCCAACCCATCTAAAAGAACTGGACCTGAGCTTCAACCATCCTGGAGATGATGGAACGAAGCAGCTCTCTGCTGTTCTGGAGGATCCAGAGTTGAGCCTGGAGGTTCTCAGGTAGATGCAAACACCCTCCCTAAAATGAAGACCTGATACTATTTATTGATGAGCATGGAGACCTTCCAGACGTTCGGTGGTTCAAGCAGCACATTGTGAGATCTGAACCACCTCTGAGCAGAGAGATGTGATGCTTTCTGGACCTTCAGGGTACGAGAACCCAGATAAGGGAGAATAAAAGGGTCACGTCAGAGATACAGAAAGATCAGGTGATGCCAGCACAACCATCTGGCTGCAGCCACTGCCTGGGAGGGAATCCTTAGAGAGAAATAGGCAAAGTTCTCCTCCATGACGTTGGCATATGGAGAGATGTCACAAATCCAGCTCTGAGGTTCACAAACCGAATCAAGAGCAAACCGGTTCAGGCAGACCCAAAGTCAGGGACGAACAGTGTAGAGCTCAAGGTTGAGGTGGCATCTGTTGAACCTCTGTCCTGCCTTGGATTTCATTTCCTCTGTGTCTTCTCCCAATCCAGACTGGACCATTGTGGGAAAGAGAGACTTAAGAGTGGTGTGAAGAAGTGTAAGTGATCAACTTGATGCGTCAGCACGTCACGCTCTGAAAAAAGCAGCAGTTAGTGGACTCAGTTGTGTTTCATGAGCTGGTTCCTGGTTCCTCCTCTCTCCCTTTAGATCACTGTGAGCTCAGCGTGGACACCAACACCGTCCACAGGTCAATCCAAGTGTCCAACAACAGGGTGATGAGGAGAGTGGCCGAGGACCAACCATATCCAGACCATCCAGAGAGGTTTGAGGACTGTCTCCAGCTGCTGTGTAGCAACAGCCTAACTGGTCGCTGTTACTGGGAGGTGGAGTGGACAGGACGGGTTTGGATTTCTGTGGCATACAAAAAGATCTGGAGACATGGAAGCAGTCCCCAAAGCTGGTTTGGAAAGAATCAGCAGTCTTGGAGCCTTGAGTGTTCTGACAGCGGTTACTCTGTCCTCCACGATAACATAAAGGTAGCCCACCTCCCCTTCTCATCCACTGATCCTCGGAGAGTCGCCGTCTATGTGAACTACCCCGCTGGCACTGTGACCTTCTACAGAATCACCACCGACACCCTGGTCCACGTCCATACCTTCAAAACCACATTCATTGAACCGCTGTTCCCTGGCTTTGGCTTTAGTTTATGGTCTGAGTCCTCGGTGCATTTGTGTTCGACCGCAGGAGAAGCTTCCGTCTGAAGAAACACGAGGGTTGAGCTCACGGCCTGAATATGAGTTCTAG